>NW_024424008.1:2432128-2461972 GCF_017311325.1 Ursus maritimus
TGAACAAACAGCAAATCAGGCTCTTCTGGTCCAGGGCGCTCTGATGGGGAAGGCAGGCAGTGCCAGGAGGAGGGCAGTGGGGGGAGACAGGTGACAACATCCCCACCCACCACAGGCTTAGATCCTCCTTCAGCGCCCCAGCCCCTATAAACTCAGTGCTAGCTGGAACAGGTCCTCTCCAAAAGACAAATTGGAGAGGGCTCTCTCAACTCCCCATAAACTCGGATCTCATTCACAGTCTGAACTGCTCTTTGACTGAGGCCCCCACCTCTAACAGATACTGCTGGGGGCCAGAGAGTGGAATTTCAAAGTCATATTGGAGTTTCCTTGGAATGGAGGAGAATGGATAGCTAGCCTCGCTGAAATATTAGTGGAGGCAAGTCCTGCCTGAGGAACTGAACCCACCACCTCAGTCCTGGGCATACCCCCTTAAGCTTTGCTCCCGCTGCACCCCAGTGATCTGGCGCCCTTCGGGTCCCCTCTCGTGGGAACCTGCCACCCCACACAGGCTGCTCCAACTGCACGGAGAGCAAACAGGGAGCGTCAGTGTGACGGTGAGGGTGGGCGCTGCCTGGAGACCACGAGAGCCAGCCGCCTCCTTCCCTTTTGTGCCAGTGATGGGCCGGGATTGGAACCAAACCCCACCATCAGCCCACCCCTCCCCCATTTATTCTAAGCAGTTCTCTCTGCTACCCAGGCCGCCCTCACACCCAAGTCAGACTCTTCCTCCGCGCAGCCCTTTTGCGCGCCAAGATTCCCGAGGACAAATGCTGCCCGCCGCCGCCACCACCCCCCGCTCGCGGTCCTTGCCTGCTGCAGAGGGTTCCTTGGGAGCTTTGGGTGGAAGCTTAGGTGTTGGGCCCCGAAGTAGGAGGTGGAGGGTGTGGGGGCAGATTCAGGTGCCACTCCAGCCCCTTGGCGAGGAGATGCCGGGAACTATGGTATCGCGGTCACTGGAGCCACTGCGGCATAGTACAGTACCCCGCGCCTGATGCCACTGTGTTAAATGCCACCTCCACGTCCCCTGACCCACCAGGGAAAAATGCTAGATCCCACGGCAGCCGCACCCCACCCAACCCCTCTTACCCGCCTCCCCGCAACCTCCCTACCCGCCACCCCTCCATCCACCCGTAACCCCCACCGCTACCCTCGCCAACACAGGCACACACGCGCGTGCACGCACACACACGCATGCACACACACACGCACACACACACTCCCAAGAATTCCGCCGAACCCGGACGGTGATGAAGGGAGTGGGCGAAAAATCTCTAGGAGAAGACCGCAGAGACTAGGGAGGGGCAGCCTGAAGGACAGTCCCGGTGGGTGGGGAGCGTGAAGTCCTGAGGTGGGAGGGCGGAAGTCACCTGGCGGGAGAGGCGGACGAGCCTGGAGAGAGGAGCGACCAGGCGGGGCGAACAGAGGAGGAGCGGCGGGGCAGGCAGGGGCCAAGGTTGGGGGCGGGAACCAGGCGGGGCGGGAGCCTCCGCCCGAACCGCTGCGGGAGCAGGTGGAGCCGCAGCCTGAGCCCGCCCGGCCGAGCGGAGGGAGGCGGTGGCTGGGCCGGGGCCATGGAGCTGCTAAAGCTGAACCGGAGCGCGCAGGGGTCCGGACCCGGGCCGGGGGCTTCCCTGTGCCGCCCGGGGGGGGCCCTCCTCAACAGCAGCGGTGCGGGCAACCTCAGCTGCGAGCCCCCTCGCATCCGCGGAGCCGGGACACGAGGTGGGTGCCCCCTAAACCTCCTCCACCAGTTCCTTCTCGCTGCACCCCACACTGATAGAGTCCCCCACTGCCTCCTCTAACGCCTACACCATCCCCTCACAGTACTCCTTCTCAGTCCCCAAACAGCTCCCCCCGACACTTCTGCCCCCCCCGCGGCTCATAAAAACTCCATCACAGCTTCACACCACCTGATCAGAGCCCCTTCACGCCCCGGTCTCCGGGCCGCACCCAGAGCTACTGGTCACCCCGCAAACACAGCCCCCTCCCCAACACAGAGCCCCCTTCTAGACACAGACGGTCAGGAATCAAGGACTCCTCTTGCCTATCCTCCGGGTCTCTCTTCCTTTTAAATCCAGTTCACAGAGCCACAATGGGGAAGGAAAGAAAGAAAAGAAGGCAAGACTGTGAAAAAGAAGAGGGCTGGTTGGGGGAGGGAGCACCATGGAAGGTTTAAACGGGAAGTTAGAGTTATAATCTCCTGTGGCCCCCACCCCAACCCCCAGCCTTCCCAAAAGAGATCCTCAAACCTGAGTTAGGCTGGACATTGGGGGCTGCTTCCTAGAGCTGCCAGTCTCCATTTCACTCCTCCTCAAATCCTCCTGCCTCCCAAGGTAGGAATTCTAATCAAGGCACTGTCCCTTCTCTCTTTCTGTCTCCAAGTCCCTTCCAATCCCCTCTCCAACCTGCCTTTCCTCTTAGAGGAAAGAGGTTTCTTCCTCTTAGAGCCTGGCTTCGCCCTTTGTCTCCTATCCCTTGTGCCACCGTCTCCCCCTACCCCCACTGCTTCCACTTACTCAGTCCCCAAAATGACTTTCACTCCTCCCACGGGCCAACAGCCGCATTTTCTTGATAACCCAGCTCACAATATATGTTTTCCCTTCCTGCACCTTTTCTTTCCTTAAAAGTCTCCTGGACACCTACTGTCGTAGCTGGGCTAAGTGCTGGGGACACAGTAATAAAACAGATCCAGTCTAGACCCTCATCGGTCCATAGTCAAGTGCAAAGGGGAGACAAATCAGTGGGAAAATAACAGTCAGCATGAGAAGTCCCAGGAGAGGGTCTGAACTGTGGGCACCCAAAGGAGATGCAATCCAAGAACTTTCTAGATGAGGGAACCCCGGGAGCTGGGTCTTGAAGTTGGGAGTTCAGTAGGCAGAAAAGGAAGGAGGGGAATTCCAAGAGAGGGAGAGTACTGAGCATAAGGAAATTATTCTACGTTCAAGAAGGGAAAATGGGAATACATTTTAATTTGAGTATTTACTCCACAAAATAATGTATGTTTTCTCAGACCAGCTGTTACACACTCTCACTTAGATTCTTTCACTCAACAAATATTTATTTAACCAGAGGTAGTGCTAGGCACCAAGATGAGTAGGTCCTCTCTCATGGAGCTCACAGTTTAGTGGGAGAGACAGACAAGTAAGCAGGGAATTGCAGCCCAAAGTGGGATTGTGCCTTAGGAAGGCTGTGGGAACACAGACGAGGAGCCCTAGCCTAGCCTGGCCCAGCCTAGCCTTGGGAATCAAAGTTGGCCTCCTAAGGAGTAATTGAATAAAAATTAAAAAGATGAGGGAGAACCAGACACGCGAAGGGGAAGGAATGGCAAAGAGCATTCTAGTAGAGGAACAGTATGATTAAGCACCCAAAGTTTAAATCCGTGATACCTTCCTTCAGTGTGTCAGTGTTTGAGAGCCTGAAACACACACCATAAGAGAGGAATAAGGAACGCTCAGGATAAAGACCAGCCTGGAGGGTTTAAGAAGAGCTTCATAGACCTGGCTGAGGAGTGTGGATTATTTTTTAAGATTTTATTTATTTATTTGACAGAGCAAGCATAAGCTGGGTAGAGGGGCAGAGGGAGGGGGAGAAGAAGACTCCCCACTCTGCAGGGAGCCCAATGACCCAGGGACTCCATCCCAGGACCCTGAAATTATGACCTGAGCCGAAGGCAGATGCTTAAACCACCGAGCCACCCAGGCGCCCCAACAGAGTGGATTTTTATCCCAAGGGCAATGGCAACTACTGAAAGGCTCTGTAGTACAGCCAGGATTAGTTCTATAGTGTAGAGGATGGATTGGAGTACAAGACATGAAAGGTAGGGGGTGGGGGAACACTTTAGAAGACTATTCTATTACTCTGGTGAAAGATGACGTGGGCTTAGACTAAGGTATTTGCAGTGGGGTTGGAGAGAAGTGGGTGGATTTGAGAGGCACTTCTGGAAGTGGAAACAACAGAGCTTGGTGATTCATTAGAAACAGAGAGGGAGGAAGAGGTCAAGGGATGACATCTAGGTCTCTGGCTTGGACAATTGGATGGATGTTGGTGCTGTATCATGGGAAGAACAAAGAAACAGAAACAGGTTTGAAGGAGATTATAAATTCAATTTGGAACCCACTGAGTTTAAAGATACCCAGGTGGGGTTGGCCAGCGAGCTGTCAAATCTGGTGGTCAGAACTTAGGGGAGAGGTACCAGCTGGAAACACAGACCTAAAAGGTCTTTGCCTATAGAAGGTAATGGAAGGAATAGATAAAATCATACAAAGACTGTGTAGGATGTAAAGAAAAGAGGTCCTGGGGCAGGACCCTGAAGAAGACTGATATTTAAAAGCCAGTGAAGGAAGGAGAATCCATGATGAAACCATCAGAGAGACAAGAAGGCAAGAAAAAGATTTTAGCAGTGTGGGATAAGTGATGTCAAACACTGCTGATGTAAGTTGAATAAGGACAGAACAGCATCCTTCAGATCCAGTAACGAGAAACTCCTAACAAGGAGGAGTTACGGGTGTTAAGGCCTGACTACAGTAGGTTGAAGCTTGGGACAGTCGGGGAGGGGGTTATGAGAAGTGAACCAGGGTGTGTAGACAAAACTTTCCAGAAGTTTGGTAGGGAGAGAGAGGCAAAGAAAAAATAGGACAGTGCTAGAAATAGCATGGGGTTGAGGAATGGTGTGCGGGGTGGGGGAGTTGTCTTTGTGTGTGTGTGTGTGTGTGTGTGTGTGCGCGCGCGCGCGTGCACGCGCACACAGTAGAGGCAAGAATCTTTTTTAAATGTTGTTGCAGAATGGGCCAAGAGGGAGAAAAGTTGAAGATACAGCAGACAGCAGGGATAATCAACAGAGCAGGGGACCCTGAGAAAGCAGAACATGAAGTGATGGAGAGCACAGGTGCAAGAACTGGCCTCGTTCATCTGGATGTTGTTCTCCACACAGAGTTAGCTGCATGTTACCCAGGCAGTCAGAAGTTACCCACAAAGACCATTAGCCACTCACTCGGATATTACTCCCACAGATGCATATTAGCCAGGCTCACTCCAGTGTTACTAGTAGAAACGTGGATTTTACCCACATTAGTCTTTTTTTTTTTTTAAGATTTATTTATTTGAGAGAGAGAGAGAGCACATGCACACAGAGGGAGAGGGGGAGAGAGAAGCAAACTCCCCACTGAGCAAGGAGCCTGATGCAGGGGTCATGACCTGAGCCGAAGGCAGATCTTCAATCGACTGAGCCACCCAGGCGCCCCACCCACATTAGTCTTACAAGTTAACCACACAGACCTGAGTGCTAATGTTCACAAGGATGCTACCCACCGAAAAACAGATGTCACCCACACTTACTTTAACATCGTCCAGTTATTTAGGTGCCGCTCATCCACCAAACACACTTGCTTTCATTTGACTATCCGCACACAGATATTGCCCATGGTCACTTATGCAACCTTTTCCAGACACTACTCATAAAATCACGGATGTTACTCTCACACATTCAGATATTATCCACAAAGACTCCAATGCTCCCTGTGTTCACTCAGGCACTCAGTTATTGTACTTGGTCAGATTCGTATCTCACTTAACATCTTACCATGTTAACATCTCACATCCATACCCACTTAAATATTGTCCGCACATTCTTGGATATGACTTCTGTTGCTCAGCTACCACCACCACCAGTCGGATACACCCCCATTCCCATTCCGACCTCTGGATGTAACCCATGTTTCCTGAAGATGTTATCCACAGACATACCTACAGGTATTACTCTTGTTCACTCGAGTGTTACAACTGGTCTTGCTCTGGCCACTTCAGCAGCACTTACACTAAAATTGGAACAAATGTTACAACACTTGCCCAGATATTATCTAAACCTACATGTATCCCACACTCAATCAGGCATTCCCTACAGACTTCTAGCCATTACCCTTCTCAGACCTTGTCCACAAAAATGTGTGACAAAAATTACTCTCACCCAGTCAGATATTATCTCAAAAACTAAAGTGTTGGGGCGCCTGGGTGGCACAGCGGTTACGCGTCGGCCTTCGGCTCAGGGCGTGATCCCAGCGTTATGGGTTCGAGCCCCACATCAGGCTCCTCCGCTATGAGCCTGCTTCTTCCTCTCCCACTCCCCCTGCTTGTGTTCCCTCTCTCGCTAGCTGTCTCTCTCTGTGTCAAATAAATAAGTAAAATCTTTAAAAAAAAAAAAAAAAAAAAACTAAAGTGTTACCCAATTGTCCCTCTGATATTACCTACACATCCTTCCATATTATTTCCGCTCCCTCGATGCGTACGCATTGACATTCGGATATCCCCATTCGCCCAGCTAGTACCCACAATCAGCTGGATGCTATCCATGCTCACCACAGACACATGAGTATTCCCTTGATGTCTGTGTTCATGGGTGACCAGATCCAACATACCAGTGCGGGATGGCAGGCATCAGCAGCTTCAGTGGTATTTCTTATAAAGCCGTGATTTTTTTTTCATGGCACATTATCTGGATTTTTGTGCTAGTACTTCTCTGCCGGGACAAATGCAGATCCTCGAGACCCCAGAAGCAGAAATGAACTGTCACAGTCTTCTGAGTTCTCTGGCTCAGCAGGAGGATGGCCACAGGTAATCAAGGCACTAGCATCTATAAGGTGCCTCTCCCATTCTTCCACCCCTCCCTTAAGTCCCTAGTGTTGAAGCCACTGTGATGACTCCTATGCCACCACACAAAGGAACAGGGCTGCATACATATAGGCAGAAACACATACACAAGTCTTCATTCCAATCGCTTTTTTGTGACTTTTGAGAAAACTAATAGACTATTATTATTTATTTATTTAAGTAGGTTCCATGCCCAGCATGGAGCCCAACACGGGGCTTGAACTCATGACCCCAAGGGCAAAAGCTGAGCTAAAATCAAGAGTTGGATGCTTAACAGACTGAGCCACCCAGGCACCCTACTAATAGACTATTTTTACAGTAGTTTCAGGTTTACAGAAAAATTGAATGGAAAGCACAAAGAGTTCACACACACACACACACACACACACACACACAATTTCTCCTACTTTTAATACCTTACATTAATGCAATACATTTGTTACAATTGATAACCCAATATTGATAAATTATTAACTAAATTCCATAGTTTACATTAGGGTTCACTCTCTTTGTTATATATTCTATGGGTTTAAACAAACGTGTAATAACATCTATCCACCACAGTACCATATAGAATAGTTTCACTGCCCTAAAAATCCTGTGCTCTACCTTTCCATCCCTCCCTCTTTCTCCCCAGGCCCCTAGCTCTAAGATTGCTTTTTCACATCTCCTAACTGTTCAACAGCAAAGACTTGGAGAGATAGCAGTGGCTGAAATAAGATAAAAGCTGGGAATGCCCAGCAAAACAGCAAAGTGCTGGGCAATTTTCCTGGGACTGTAGTTTTCTGGAGACCCATGCAAATTGGGAACTTCATAAGAGTGGGCATAGTCTTATCTTTCTGCTCCACCAAGTTCAAGGACACACATGGGACACATCAGTTGGATGAATGAATGAGAAAGGTGCTTTCTATACTTCAGAGCGCCGTGCCAACTTGAGGTGTGGTTATTGATTCAAGAACTAGTTGAAGGGGCACCTGGGTGGCTCATTCATTTAAGTAGCCAGCTCTTGACTTCAGCTCAGATCATGACCTCAGGGTCCTGGGATCCACCCCGGCCTCAGTTTGGGCTTCCTGCCCAGCGAGGAGTCGGTTTAAGGATTCTCTCTCTTCCTCTCCTTCTGCCCCACCCCCATTCTCTCTCTCTCTCTCTCAAATAAATAAATAAATCCTAAAAAAAGAAAAGAAAGAAAGAACTAGTTGAAAAGAGACATCCAGAGGAGGATCTGAGAAAGATGATAGAACTAGAGAGATTAAGGAAAGGGGCGGGGAGGGAGGGGAGAGCAGCGGATTGGGAGGAAACACAAAAAGTACAGGATAGACTACCAGCTCTTTTTCTGGGTCGAAGGACCTCTCTGACAGAGGTCTCCCTCATAAATGTTCTTTATCTACACACACACACACACACACACCCTTCAGATTTGCTACACGTAAGCCTTCCTTGCAGAGAAGGTGACATGTGTCTCCAGAGAAACAGAGGCAGGGAGAAGAGGGCATGCTGGGGCTTTAGCGGCACAGAGGTAAAGCACAAATGGGGAAGGACAAAGCAGGTGCATTTGTGTGGAAAGTGACAGAGATGCATTCAAAATCCATTAGCCAGCATGTGTGAACACCTCCTATGTTCAGGACATTACGCTAAGTGCCAGGGATATGCTGAAGAACAAGATGGGCATTGCCCCCGTCCCTAAGAAGCTCAGAGTCCAGTAGGGGAGATAGACAGTTAAACATAATACAGCGAGCAATGCCACACTGGAGTACACAGAGGCAGCAAGAGGCACTGAGATTGAGATTTGACTGGGAGAAGGAGGCAGCATGATGAATGACAGAGGGGTGAGGAAGTAGTAGGAGGCAAAGCATCTGAGAGATCTGATTCAGCGCCTTACTTAGTTGTGTGATCTGAGCAAGGAATGTCACTGCTGGGTTCTGTTCGGGGATCTCTTGTAAATAGCACCCACTAATGCCTACAACCATTTTTGAATAAGTTGGTTATTGTTATGAAAACAGTTTAATTCAGAACCTAATGCAAGAGTCAACATATGGGGCCACAGAAGGGGACTGCCCCTCTGGGAACCTTCCTTTCCCACAACCTGGAAGACTCTGTCCCTGCCCTCTCTCCCTTCAAGCTCTGCTCTCCCTCATGCTCAGGCCATGGGTTTGAGTGACTGAGTCCAGTTTCATTCAATTCCATTTTGTTTGGGTCTGCTTGGCTGTGATACAGAGGCCCAAAGATGAATCCATCCTCCAATAGACTGACACAAATGAATGGAGTCAGCCCTCTGTCTAGCCCAGCGACACTAGTGTCCCTCCTGTGAGCTCCTTGTATATTCTTCAACTTCACTCCTTATCACACTGTGTGGCAATTATCTGTTTATATATCCAAGTTCCCCTCTAGACTATGGGCTCTCACAGGGAATTTGCCATGTTCATCTCTTTGTCCCCAGCACCTAGCATAAAGGGAGTCCTCTGTAAATGTTTGTTGAGTGAGAATTAATGTTTGGAGACAATTAAAATACAAGGCAGAAAAGAAAAAGTATTCTAATAGATATGTAAGGAACACTCATGGGTCAGAGGAAGGGGAGATTAACTCCAAATGAGGCGTCTAGAAAGGCCTTACAGAAGAGTGGGCAGTTAATCTGACTCTTGAAGGGCAATGGTGAATAGGAATTTACCAGATACAAAAAAACGAGTTTGTGATGGGTGGGGCGTATTAGTGGGGGCTGGTGAAAGAACATTCCAGGCTCAGAAATCAATGTTAGCAAGGGAGGAAGTCATGAGCGTGCATGATGCCTTCAAGAAACTGAGTCATCTAGTGGCTTAAGTGGGTGTTTGCAAGAGGAGGCGAGAGAAGGAAGAGGACAGTTCTCGGAAAATCTGGAAGACATGCCAGAGGGTTGCACACAGTACAGAGCAGGTGAAGGAGTTTGGGGTTTTTTGTTTCATTTTGTTTTTGTTTTAGACAATAAGGACATGACCTGACCTGTGTCTCAAAAGGTAGTGGGTGGTCAACAGTGCCAAATGCTACAGGGAAATCAGTAGAACAGGCTGAGAAGAGATCTTTGGCTTTGGCAGTTAAAGCTTTGTGATCTTGGGAAGAAGTGTCCAAATGGTGATGGAGGAGACAGATGGGGCACTGGACTGTAATGGACTGAGGGGTGAATGCGAAGATGCAAATAATCCTTTCAAGAAGTTTAGCTGTAAAGAGAAGGGGGAATTTGGAGCAAAGCTTGAGAAGAGACAGGCTTTCTCAAGGAGAGGAGGAGTCAAGCCAATTTCACTAAGCCTCGAGGGGCTGGAAGCCCGAAGAATTCAGGCTCACCACCCAGTGCGTGGGAGGAGGTGTTTCTGGGATGCAGAGGGATCTAGCTGGGTAGCAGAGGTGGGGAATAAGTGGGCTTGGAGGGTCTTGTTCAGTGGTAGCCAGGCTCCCTACTACCACCTCTCCCTTTTCCCACCCAGAATTGGAGCTGGCCATTAGGGTCACCCTTTATGCAGTGATCTTTCTGATGAGCGTGGGAGGAAATGTGCTCATCATCGTGGTCCTGGGACTGAGCCGCCGCCTGAGGACTGTCACCAACGCCTTCCTGCTCTCACTGGCAGTCAGCGACCTCCTGCTGGCTGTGGCTTGCATGCCCTTCACCCTCCTGCCCAATCTCATGGGCACGTTCATCTTTGGCACAGTCGTCTGTAAGGCGGTTTCCTATCTCATGGGTAGGTGAGACAACCCCCTGCCCCCCCTCCTTTCCTAAAGTCCTTGCCATGTATAGGGGTCTTTTCCCATGGGGCCTGAGAAAATCACGCCAGTTGAGTGTGTAAGGCAAGTTTCCTAAGTGACCCTTTCCTCCTCCCTTGTTTAGGGGTGTCTGTGAGTGTGTCCACACTAAGCCTCGTGGCCATCGCCCTGGAGCGATACAGTGCCATCTGCCGACCGCTGCAGGCACGCGTGTGGCAGACGCGTTCCCACGCAGCTCGTGTGATCATAGCCACGTGGATGCTCTCTGGACTGCTCATGGTGCCCTACCCAGTGTACACCGCCGTACAGCCAGCAGGAGGGTCCCGTGTGCTGCAGTGCGTGCATCGCTGGCCCAATGCACGTGTCCGCCAGACCTGGTGAGGGTGCCCGTTACCTATTCCTGGGGATTCCCTTCTCCATCTCCATCAGCTGCTTGCTGCCAGTCCCCAGAATCCTCCTCCAGCTGCTCCAATACTCCAGTTCCCTTTCCGTACCCACCACCCTGGGATTCCCATTTGGGGCCGCTCCCCAGTTCTCTAGCTCTTCCCAGCAGCACCCCACATCCTACTTCTACCTCAGGGACCTGGTCACCAGCCCTAGAAACAATCCCTGGCTCTCCCTCCATCTGTGATTATAGGTGGACAGATACCTGTGTGATTGATCTGCTCTGTCTCCAGGTCGGTACTGCTGCTCCTGCTTTTGTTCTTTGTCCCGGGTGTGGTTATGGCTGTGGCCTACGGGCTCATCTCCCGTGAGCTCTACTTAGGGCTCCGCTTTGATGAAGACAGTGACAATGAGAGCCAGACCCGAGTCCGAGGCCAAGGAGGGCTGCGGAGTGGGGCAGGACCAGGTGCGTGAAATCCAGCCTCCACACCCCACCCCCGGCCTTGGGAAGCCACGGGGGCCTAGAGTGGGTGAAGCAGAGAGAAGTGTGAGTGGCAAGGAGGCTGGAAATAGGGGTCTGGTGGGGGTGGGGCTGGCGGTTGAGAGGACTCAGCCCGCCGCTCTGACCACCCACCCTCTGTGTTCAGGTCCTGCCCTCCCCAATGGGCGTTGCCGGCCCGAGAACGGGCTGGCTGGCGAGGATGGTGACGGCTGTTACGTGCAGCTTCCACGCTCGCGACAGACCCTGGAGCTGTCCGCGCTGACCGCGCCCACTCCTGGGCCAGGATGTGGCCCCCGGCCCTACCAGGCCAAGCTGTTGGCTAAGAAGCGCGTGGTGCGGATGTTGCTGGTGATCGTTGTGCTTTTCTTCCTGTGTTGGTTGCCACTGTATAGTGCCAACACGTGGCGCGCCTTCGACAGCTCTGGTGCACACCGCGCACTTTCAGGAGCGCCAATCTCTTTCATCCACTTGCTGAGCTACGCCTCAGCCTGTGTCAACCCCCTGGTCTACTGCTTCATGCACCGTCGCTTTCGCCAGGCCTGCCTTGAGACGTGTGCCCGCTGCTGCCCCAGGCCTCCACGAGCTCGCCCCAGGCCTCTTCCAGATGAGGACCCTCCCACCCCTTCCATTGCTTCACTGTCCAGACTGAGCTACACCACCATCAGCACGCTGGGGCCCGGCTGAGGGGTAGAGGGGGAGTGGAGGCTGAGGCGGGACACACCCATTCCTACAAGCAGGGACCCATCCAGACACACGAGAGACACACAGCCACTGACATAGGAGACTGACGCCCCAAAGCATGGACTGATCCCGATGCGCGCTCACACACACACACAGGTGGCTTACCTGACACAAAAGAAACAAACCAGACTCCCACACAGGAAATTAGGCACACTCTTGACATGGGACTGAGCCTGGCACATCGAAACATGGCACCGACCTTAGACGTAGGCACACACAGCGTCCCTAGCAATGGACTATCCGTACATAGTGGAAACGCAGAGAGGCTGGCCTGCCTCTCATACACACATAGTAATGGCACTGATTCTTTAGGGCTCCGGAACCTGGCACGGTACTGACTCCTGAGATGTTCCAGGCTGCCCCCAGTTTGATCTCACGGTGTCCTTCCCCATTTCAGCACTGAAAATACCAACCAGCCTAATCTCACACCTCCCTGACCAACAGGCTGTTTTGCACTGAAAAGTCTCTTCATTCCTTTCCATTTCAATACTATGGCCCTGTCCCTTATCCCTCACCCAAACTCTTCAAGAAATAAAAATGACGTGGCTTCCTCCTGAACTTCCTTCCTGGACTTTTTCCCGGGGGGCAGGTGAGGGGCACAGGATTTTGTAGAATCCTCCCTGTCAGGTCACTCTTCCTGCTGCTCACTCCTGTGCATGACCCCTGCCAAAAAGCCCATGGTCTGAGGCTCGATGGGGATGTGGGTATTCCGTCTGGGTTGTCATCCTGGACCCACCTAAATGCCAGTGTCATACACAGTAGCTGGGGATGGGGGTGGGGGTGGGAAGTGGGATATCCAAGATACATCACGATTCCTCAGCGTATTCTGCTGAAGCGGTTCCACGGCTAAGGTACTATATTAATAGATACTTACTAAAATTTTATTGAAATAATAAGAGGAAACACTGTATAATAAGACTCAGTTTATTCAATCTGTGTTTGCAACACCAGGGTTCAGGTCATGATAGGTGTACAGAAGGTAAAGAGTGGGACCTTTTCAATGCACTTTTCTCTGGTGTCAGAATCCGGCCAAGCTTCTGCGCGTGGAAACACCTTTACTGGCCAGCAGCAAAGGGGGGAGGCGGATGCTGGATCTGAATAGGAGGAATCCCAGAGCCTGGCCCCCTTTTGATTGTAAGACTGATCCAGCCCCAGAAAGAGGCAGAGACAGCAACATCATCCCTCCACGCACACACAATGACAGGGAAGATCAGATACCCTCACCAAGGAACATGCATGGATAATCAGAAGTATGATAGTTGGGAGACTTTCTTGACATTTCGTCTTGTAACAGATGGGAAAACTGAGACTCAGAGCAGGAAAGAAAGCTGTTCAAGGTCATACAATAAATTAGAACAAGACAGAAAAAATCCTATTGAAGTAGACACTGAGCTGGAGATGGGAAAGAAGCCATCAGGGGGCAGACCCAAGTTTTGTGAGGCCTGGAGCTTATAAAACTGGATGCCCTTTTTTTATGAAAAAGAAAGAAAGAAAGAAAGAAAGAAAGAAAGAGAGAGAGAGAGAGAGAGAGAGAGAGAGAGAGAGAAAGAAAGAAAGAAAGAAAGAAAGAAAGAAAGAAAGAAAGAAAGAAAGAGAGAAAGAAAGATTGCCAGGACACTGACCAGGGCCTTGGAAGGTGCCTGTGCAGTGAGGAGCCCTGAGATTTAAGCCGCATTGACCTCACAGACAGTACCACCTCAACTCTGCCCACTAAGTAGGCTGGACAAAGGCCGGGTGGAGTGCAGGACAGTGAGAACGGAGAGTGGTCTTCTGTGTACCAGTGCTGAGGCTGCTCCCATCCATCCTTTCTACAGGGCCCTGGGCTGCAAGAGGCAGGACGCAGGAAGAAAAGGAGGGAGAAGGCGTTCCAAGCTGTCAACGACAACAGTGCTGGTTAAAAATAGAATCCCAGCTGGTCTGACTTGCTGAAGGCAAGATATTGGGCCTTTCTCTCTCATGCCAACTTTTCCAGGGGGTGGAAGTAGGGTTGCTCACAGGCTTTGCAGCACTCTGAAGAAGATTGCCTTGATGACACTGCTCTACCATCAGCCCCTCCAGCTGGGGCCTGGGCTCCTGATGACCACCAGATGGCAGTGGGAAGCTCCGTGGGATAGCGCTCCAAGTCCAGCCTTAGCCTGGAGTGTGAGCCAAAGTCCTGTGGCCTGGGGCTAGCCTAGAACCTAGCACAAAAGCATGGCCTGACTAACATTATTTCACACACAGAGTGGCCCTTCGGTCTCCAGAATACTTACACAACCATCACCTTTCCCCCCAGGCCCTGTCTAGTTACCTGATGTGGAATCTCAGGGACTTCCCATCCATTTTCTATCTCTTGAAATCTGTTGAACATTTCAGGTCGATTTAATATCTCTGTCTCTACAAAGTCCTTCCTGGTCATCCTCACAAAGCTTATCTGCTGCTATGGTACTTACTGCTTCCTCTCTTCTATCATTTATTCGTGTGCCTGCCTGATTTCCAATACTGGGCTGGGAACAGCATGATGTGGTGGGAACATAACAGAGCCTGGGCTGGAAGGCAGGGTGACAGAGGGGAGGGTGGGAAATCTAGCGCTTCTCAGGGGCCATGTGACAGACGTCTCACATATACCAGTTCACTTCATTCTCAGAGCTCTCTTACAGAATATTTCTCTTCGACAGAAGAGGAGGGTGAAACCGAGAAAGCTTAGTGGAGTTACATGAGGTCCTGCGGTTGGAATGCAGGCAACACTGAGCTCGGGTGTCCGCCTCCAAAACCTTTGCTCTTTCCAGACATGCTGCGTTGTCTTTGAAGCCTTAAAGACCTGCGTTCCAATGGGTCTGACTTGCCTTTTAAAAGTCGTGTGATTTTGTACAAGTTATCTCAGTGACTCAGTCTCAGCTATAAACCAGGAATGATTACATTAACTTCTGTGATACGTGATTTATAGTAAGAAGTATACATTCAGTCTTCATCCCCTTTCCTGGCACAGAGCTCCTAAAACCGATGGAATTTCCTAAGTGATGAGGACCGAAAAGTACCTTTTGACATGCTAATGAGCTGACTACCCCAAGGCCCCTAGGTCACTTTAAGAATGGGCTGGCTGCAATGACACGTCTGATAAAGGGTTAGTATCCAAAATCTGTAAAGAACTTATTAAACTCAACACCCCAAAACTAAATAATCCAGTTAAGAAATGGGCAGAACACATGAAGACATTTTTCCAAAGAAGACATATGGATGACTAACAGCACTCATCATCAGGGAAATACAAATCAAAACCACAATGAGATGCCACCTCACAGCTGTCAGAACGGGTAAAATTAACAACACAAGAAACAACAGATGTTGGTGAGGATGTGGAGAAAGGGGAACCCTCTTACACTGTTGGTGGGAATGCAAACTGGTGCAGCCACTCTGGAAAACAGTGTGGAGGTTCCTCAAAAAGTTAAAAATAGACCTACCCTATGACCCAGCAATTGCACTACCAAATATTTATCCAAAAGATACAAAACTACTGATTTGAAGGGGCACACACACCCTGATGTTTATAGCAGCATTATCAACGATAGCTAAATTATGGAAAGAGCCCAAATGTCCATCGACTGATGAATGGATAAAGAAGAAGTGGTATACATATATGTAACAGAATATTACTCAGCCATCAAAAAGAATAAAATCTTGCCATCTGCAATGATGTGAATGGAACTAGAGGGTATTATGCTAAGTGAAATAAGTCAGTCAGATAAAGACAAATACCATATGATTTCACTCATGTGGAATTTAAGAAACAAAATAGATGAACATAGGGGAAGGGGAAAAAAAGACAGAGAGGGAAACAAACCAAAAGACACTCCTAACTAGAGAACAAACAGGATTGATGGAGGGAGGTGGGTGGGGGATGGACTACATGGGTGACGGGTATTATGGAGGGCACTTGTGATGAATATGTAAGTGATGAATCACTAAATTCTACACCCAAAACCAATTTTACCATGTATGTTAACTAACTAGAATTTAAATAAAACCATGGGAAAAGAAAGAAAGAGAGAAAGAAAGGAAGGAAGGAAGGGAGAAAGGCTGGTTGCTGAAAGAACCGATGAGGTGATTGCGGGTTAGGACTTTCAGCCCTACTCTCTGACCTTCAAGGAGGGGAGGGGGGCTGCGAATTCAGTTCCAGCACCAATGGTCAATGATTTAATCAATTATGCCTATATAACGAGGCCACCATAAAAACCAAAAGGATAAGCTTCGGAGGGCTTCCAGGTTGGTGAACACGTGGAGATTGAGGAGCATGGCATGGAAGACTGGAGGACATGGAAGCTCTGTGCCCTTTGCCCAGACCTTGCTCTATGCATCTCTTCCATCTGCCTGTTCCTGACTTATATTCTTTTATAATAAACTGGTGATCTAGTAAGTAAAATGCCTCTCTTGAGTTCTGTGAATGCTCTAGCAATTAATTGTACCCAAGGAAGGGATTTTGGAACCTCCAATCTATAGCCAGTTAGTCAGAAGCACAGGTGACAACTTGGACTTGCAATTGGCATCTGAAGTAGGGGGGCCATTGTACAACTGAGCCCTTAATCTGTTGGATCTGACACTATCTCTAGGTAGATAATGTCAGGATTGAGTTAAGTTGTAGGACATCCAGCTGGTATCAGAGCATTGCTTGGTGGTGTGGGGAAAAAATACATGGTAATTTGTGTCAGAATTGTAATTCACACTGCCATTTTGAGAATTACATAAAACAATGCTCAAAGTACTTATCACTGTACCAGGCATATAGCATAAGAAGGGTTAGACTTGAGATTGCTTTAAGACCAACATGCAGCAAAAGCACCAGGAAATAAGGTCCTTGGCAGAGCCCACCCCTAACTCAGGGGAGCAGAATGCTAGGTCCAATAGGAGGCTTGGGGCCTGCTAAGAGATGGTATTAGAATGTGGTGGAGGGGTGCCTGGGTGGCTCAGTCAGTGGGCGTCTGCCTTCAGCTCGGGTCATGATCCCGGGGTCCTGGGATTGGCCCTGCGTCAGGCTCCCCGCTCAGTGGGAAGCCTGCTTCTCCCTCTCCCACTCCCCCTGCTTGTGTTCCCTCTCTTGCTGTGTCTCTGTCAAACAAATAAACAAAATATTAAAAAAAAAAAAAAAAAGAATATGGTGGAGTGAGAATTTGAATCCTGATCTGCCTGACCCTAAAGCCCATGCTCTTATCGCTACATATCCTGACATCCTGACTCTGATCTCTCGGAGGTGTCATTCAGGGCTGGGGATTTGGGAGCAACTGGGAACCACTCAGGACTCTTCTCAGGCCTCAAAGTAGAAAAACAGGTAAGTCTATAACTCTGCAGATGTGGATCCTTCAGCAAGCCCCACTTCTAGAATCACCATCCCTGGAAGAAAGACCCTGAAGATGCACTTCCCCAAAACTCTTAAGAGAAGGGCAACTGTCCTGAAAATCTTACCCCCTCAAACCTTCCCAGAAAGTAGGATTCCTGGCTAAGTCTCAGATATGGGGTCAAACCAGAGAAGAGGAAGCATCACAGTGAACATAAACAAAGGAGGACCTTAGGTCAAAAGCTGGCCCCTTTCATAGACAACTCAAGCCACAGTCTTGGTTAGTCAGGTCTGGTTAGTTAGGTCTGACTAGTGAGAAGCGAGGGATGTTTTATGTAAAGACTTTGTTCCTTTAAGTTATTTCTGGGAGAGGACAAGTGAGAGGGGAGGAAAGTATAAAGGTTGAGGAAGAAAGCAGGCCCCAGCAGAAGTCAAAGCTTTGTTGCTAAGATATAATACTTAGAGGAGGGACCTCCCGGAAATGGTAGCCTTTATTGTAGATTCTAGCAACGTTCCTTTAGCTGTTTCCTGTTCTCTGAGGCTTATTCACTATCCCCGAACCTAAGGATGCCCTTGGTCAGCCAGATTCTTGGTCCATTGCTAGCACCATGCACAAAGATCAGCACCTTCCCCCTGGTAGGGCCCAGTCTTCTGGAAACAGAATCTAGCCCAGCCATGTAGCCACATTTTCAGGGAAGGACATAGTTTACCCATTAGGCCCATTGAAGGAGTACTTTGTCTTAACCAAACAGTTTTGAACCCTAGAACCCACCTAGGCACATAAGTAATAAGAGATAAGACATGGAAGGGCTCTTGAGAAATATACACTTGAACGATAAGGCTGGCTTGAGTGATAAAGCTGTCCAATTTCCCAACATGAAACAAGTAAGCTTTGAGCAACATAGGAAAGGCAGAAACACAAGGCATTCCCATCAGATACACGATCCCATCTATGTTTCAAGAAGAAGGGCCACAACATTGTGTATGGGCAGGGAGAGGCAGATGCAAAGGCCCCCCTGGACAGAGGCAGAGCCTTCAAGGTGGGACTCAGTTTGTGGGCAGGGGGAAAATCCCTTTTCTCAAACCAGCAGTAACTCCCTAGTCCCTCCAAATTTAGCAGTATTGGTCATCCCTGAAGTAAGGAGCAGCACTTAAGGGCATTTGAAGGCCACAGACGAGGCTGCCTAGATGTGTGGACATGTAGCTCAGCCCAGAAAAGGCAAGAGCAAGAGCAATGTGGTGGTTGAGGCAGAAAAGTCTGGCTTTAAGCATGGAATGTTTAGTTATGGCAGCTGGAGAGATGGAGGGCCCTCTACACATGTCAGGGCAGAGCTATACCCACCACCTTTGAATGGTGATGTAGGTCCAACCAGAACAAGACGGCAAAAGTGGGGATCTGGCCAAGGGAGACCAAAAAGCAGCTACAGTGTAGAGAGCTAATGCCAGTTTCCTGGTGTGAAAACTGGTCTCCCTGGAAGGATCCGGTACCCAGTCTACTTCAATGCCACTTACTAACTACAGAATGATTCGTCCTGACTGGTTACTTCCCCTTCTGAGCCTCATCTGCTAGTATCCTTGACCTGGGGCTATTCCCTGCCTTGCTATGTAGTTGTGAGGGTGACATGAGATGGAGCAGCTGTCTCCCCTGGAAAATGCACATGCCCAGGAAGCGTGTTAGAGGCCCTAACACTGAGACAATTCTACACCCACCTCCATATGTAACCCAAAGTAAAAATAATACTGAATCATAACGTCATGTGATGAAGTCCAATAAACCTCTGCCTTCCCCATGATGAGTATTTCAGAGACTTTTATTGGAAATGTCAAACACTGATTTACTTATATTCTATTAGTCATATATGTACATAAAGAGTCCACTAAATCTACAACATTAAGACAAACAGCAGTCCCCAGCCCCCTGCCCGTGCCCCTCTCCATTACTCCTTCCCCAGAAGGAATCACTCTCAAATCTTTTAGCTATTTTGTTTTTAGTATTTAATCCCATATCTTTCAATAAAATGCTAACCTTACTTCTTGGTTCTCCTGTTTGTCAGTATTATCTACAGACTGTCCACCATGGAAGATAAGGGTTTAATTCCCATTTCTACTACCAGCCCACCCGAAATACACACTCCTATACCCCCCTTTTCACCCAATAAAATCATAACATATCTTTTGTTATCGTGATAACTAGCCTCCAAAGTGATCTCCAATGATGCTCACCTCCTTATGTTCATGTCCCTACGTAGTCCTGGCCCATGTGAAGTAGGGTTGACTTGTATAACCAACAAAATATCAAAACGTTTAATAAAGATGGGACCCATATCTGCACTTGTGTGACTTGGCCTCACTCTCCTCACCATAATCTCAGCCCTGCTGGGGCCTATCTTTATTTTACATTCTTGATGTTTCATTCATCATGGATTTTTTTTGCATTCATTTTTATTTTTCTTAATATTGTATTAAAATATTCCTTATCCTAATCACTAAATTTTCTTGTGCCTCTTTAAATTTTGCACCCAAGGCAAAAAAGTACCTCACTCACTTTACCTTAGTCCCAGCCATAACATATTGTAATAGCTTCTAAAGAAAGGATGCATGGAAGGTAAATTTTTGAAAACTTGTCTAAATATGCCTAATTCAACTTCACACTGGATTCATAGTTTGGCCAGGTATATAATTATAGAAGAGAATTTTTTTTTACCAGTATTTTGAAGATGGTATTATGAAACTCAAAGTCATTTGGCTTCTGATCTTTTGCTTTATAGTGGCTGTCAGTGTTGGAATTTTGTTAGCTATACATGTCCGTCCTATTCACCGCAAGACAAGATTTAATTTAATGGTGGAGGACTAATAGCCAATGGGAAGTGCTAAGCAGTGGATGGAGTTTGTCAAGTTGGAGCTTCATTGTGGGGTGATCTGGTTGGGCTGTTGGAGAGCTCCAGATGCTGGGATATTTAAGTCTTTCCTCTTGGACTGATCAGATCTCCTAGAGAAAATTCTATTTCCTGGATAGAGATTAAAGGCGTGGGTCCCAACATCTGGGGAGCCAGTGGGAGAAGACCGCAGGGTGGAGCGGGGTGGGCTACAGGCCTTTACTGTGCTCATGGGCACTTAAGCGTCCAGGTGTTTTGTGGTATCCCTGGCCTTCAGCTGTGCCTGAAGGACCTTCAGTTTTATCTTCCCCAGACAGATCTCCTGCTTCTGCCTGGTAAAAAGAGCAGTACCCTCTTCTCAATAGCTTTCAACCAATCTTCTTTTATATTCCCTCTGTTCCATTTCCAGAGATAACTGAACTCAATTCCTAGGCCTGAGGGTTCTATCATTAAGTCGTGGCAGTTCTTTGCTTACCCTGTACTGTTAGAGGTTCTATTAAGTCATTAGACACCTGTCCATCTATTTCTCAGGTTCCAAAATGTTATCTCTTTTTCTTACCATCTCTGAGGATTTATGCCTTTAAAAGTCCTTTTAAAGTCAGTTAAGGGATCAGGACAATGCTCAGCATGGTGCCGGAGGGTAACAGAGCATAGGA
Organism: Ursus maritimus; assembly: GCF_017311325.1. Lineage (NCBI taxonomy): Eukaryota > Metazoa > Chordata > Mammalia > Carnivora > Ursidae > Ursus > Ursus maritimus. The sequence continues at coordinate 2,452,964 of NW_024424008.1, forward strand.
GATGGGGATGTGTTCTACCTCTTGGCCTATGTCCAAGCTTCCTCTCAGTTTCATTCCTATTGCAAATAATGCATTAGGAGGGGGGAAATCCCTTTACGGTAGTTTTAGTGGGATTTAAAAGGAAAGCAAAATTGTATGCCTGTGTTCAAAGTGTAATCTTCCCCGGGAGGTACCCTAGGCCTCTGCTTAGTTTTTCTATGGAATTATCCAGCTTGGATGGGCTGCTTCTGGAGGTGAATTTTGGCCTTGAAACGAACAATACTGCTGGTGTTTAGGACGTACAATTTCATTATCAGCATTAGTGTGTTCTCAAGTAATCACTTTAATTTTAACGGTTATGATTTAACAGGAAAACAATGACGAAATCCGTTATTTTATCCGGACGGCCCCCACGGATGGGTCCTGGGTCGCGCTGCTCTGGTCTTTGCCTCCCAGTGAGCCGTCTCAAGGGCAAGGCCTGAAGGACAGATCGAGCCAAGCCAGTCTGGCAGGAGCCGCAGAGATTCGAGGTGTGCTCATGGGAACTGATTCGAAGCCAGGCCCGGCCACACACCTTCGGGTTCCCGTTGGTACTACCTGTCCTCGGCCAGCCCCAGGGATAAAGGCTCATTTCCCGGCCGCGGCCGCCCCGCCCCTGAGCCCCCACCCACCTGCGGGCGCCTGAAAGCGTTGAACTTCTAACGTCTGGTGGTGAGAACCGGAACCGCGCGCGGGAAACGGCTAAGGACGGGACGGTTGAAACGAGAGGGAGAGAGGCCGATGCACAGAAGGGTCGCCGGCTGAAATACGCTTTCGGGACAGGGAAGCGGCAGAGAGGGGAGGAGAGTGAACGCCGGGGAGGCAAGGAAGGACTGGGACCCCAGGGAGGGAAGGGAGAGGAAGGGAGAGGAAGGGAGAAGGCGGTTTGAGTAAGTGATCCATAGGGGAGGGGCACAGATGGGCAAGCCCCAGAGGAAAGCCAGCGAATGGAAACTTCTCCTGGAGGGATTTAGGAGGAGAGCCAGTGTGCTCAGTCCAGCAGGGAGGGGCCCTCACCAGGGACAGGAAAAACACGTGTTGCTGTGGAATCCAGAAGTAGCTGCCTGGGGTAAGCCCTGATTCTAATATGTTTTGATGACTGGCAGGCCTCTCACTCAGCAGGACTTGGAAGACACTGCTGTCAAGATTGGGTTAGGTTTTAATTGCTGTGAGCTGACAAAATGCAGACAGCTGTGATCATAATCCTACCTCCTAATTACATTATGTCTCATTAACCCTTTCAAAGTGATTTCCCCTATTCTAATCCCCTCCCTGCAACGACCCTGGTCATGTCAGGAGATGGTTTTGGCATATCCCCTCTTTTACAGGCAAGGAAGTTCAAAGTTAGGTGAAATCATTTGCCCAGAGTCATAGATCAAGTAAATGATGAGTTAGAAACAACAGATTGGTTGAGATTTTAGTGAAGCCAGAATTGGCCAGTCTGGAATAAAGATAATTACGGCAGGATGTGATTCCATGACAAAAGGTACCAGAGGTGATGGCTTGATGAGCCCACAAAATAAAGTCCCCGGACTCAAAAATCATTCCCTCCTCATTGGTAAAGTCCAGGAAGCAGATGCTCTTCACCCTGGGCCTGAAGTCTCCAGGTACCTCTATGGCATCCCTGAGACCCCTCTACTGGGCCTGCCTTGACTCAGACTAATAGTTTAGAAATTGGAAGCCTCACTCCTTTCGGGCTGCTATGCAAGAATATGGTAGACTGGGTGGCTTATAAACAACAGAAATTTATTTCTTACAGTTCTGGAGGCTGGGAAGTCCCAGACCAAGGTGCTAGCAGGTTTGGTATCTGGTGAGAGCCTGCTTCCTCGATGGCCATCTTTTTCTGTAACGTCTGTCACATGGTGGAAGGAGTAAGGGAGCTTCCTCAGGCTTCTTTTATAAGGGCACTATATTCATGAGGGCTCTGCCCAAATTATCTAATCACCCCCAAAGACCCCCATCTCCTAATACCATCACCCCATATGAATTTTGGGGGCACACAAACATTCAGATCACAGCAGAGTTAGAAAGGACTCGCTTTGCTTAGTGGTATCAAATATGCACAGGCGAAATGGTCACTCCTTTGTTTTCCGGAGTGAGGCAGTGCCTTCTATCTTGTGTCTTAGACCAGCTGGCCTGCCCTCCCTACTGTTTCATGACGTGCTTAACCTTTCCTCTGACGGGTGTGCAGGATCTATACAACTTAGGTGTTCATTTAATCTATTGATCCTGAACCCAAGAGAGGATTCAGGGACTTTGGGATGGTGGGTAGGAGCCACCTACAGGAAGGTCTAGAGAAAGAGTTTTCCAGGCAGACTGAATAAAGAGGGAAAAGCTCTAGGGCAGGAATGACCTTGGTGAGTTCAGGAAACAGAGGCCCCAGGAAGCTGGAACACAATAACAGGGGAGAAAGTGGCATGAAATGAAGGCAGGGAGTAAGGCAGAGATCCAACTGCGGCTGTAGGGAAGGGAGCTGGGGGTCTAGTGTATTAAATCTGGGCAAGGGTGGGCTCCTGAAGAGACAGGAATGTCCCCATCAAGGCTCCAATTAAACACTGCAGAAAGCAGAGGAGGTGAAACAAGAAAACCCAGGCCAACCTGGCTGAGCCTCCTAAATGAAGATGATGATGGGTGAACGGAAGGAAACGCAAAGACCGCTAGTTTACAAGACAGTGCCAATGACCTAAAGAACCATGTTAAGAACCACACCAGCCTCTCAGACCCAGAAAATGAAGGGTGTCTGAGAGGATATTTCAACCACGAGCCCAATTCAAAGCTGCAGACTGTCTTAAGAGACTTCTCTCTGGAGAGGACTCTCTCTGCGGGGCATCCACCTCTGAGGCTGGAGACGCACCTCCCCACAAGTTTATTATTCACTAGCTCAGGGGTTGTCCTCTATGTATAGCTAGACTATACAGTTTTAACTGGCTGTCTGATGGTAGGGATGGTTGCAGTGGAGCTGAAGGGTAAAAAAACACTGGACTATTACACCACCTGGTAGATTCCAGAGTCTAATGAGCTTCTGTAGAGCCCTCGCCTTAACTCTTACACTTGCAAGGAAGTGGTGCTATAACCCATTTAAATATTTTTAAATGTGTTACCCCTTCTTCCTGTTGCCACCTTATACCAAGCCACCAACATCTCACCTGGATTTCTAAAATAACTCCTTTATCTTTCTGCTTCCACACTTGCATCCTTACAAACTATTCCTCAAACAGCAGTCTGAGTGGATCTTCTAAACACTAAGTCAGGACTTTTTTCCCAGTAATGATGGGCTAGGTTATTTGGATCAACCCTCTGGCTGAAAAAAAAACTTGAGAGAGAAAAACTGGACAAAATGTAAGAAACATTTTCTTAAGATCAATGAAGAGATGGCAAAACAATAAGGAATTATCATGCCCAACAGTGAAGGGAAGACTTAAGAGCCATAAGAAGGCATGGGAACCGCTTTTGCCCTGAAGGCACTTGCACGTTCCCCAGTTTAGAATGTTTTGACTGCGTTGTGAGTCCCAGTGTACAAAAATCAAAGCAGGGAGTCTAATGATGGACTCTGGTGAACAGGCTCTAGGGTATCTCTCACCCCACCCCCAAGTGTAAGGGAAGGGACGTCTGACTTTAATCTTCACAAGAGAATATGGCAAAGTGATGGAATATCACTTCCATGATTGTTATGAAAGCCTCAGTCTTGTTAGGAGACACATGGCAGGGAACTTAGGGCAGCTTCTAGCAAAGAAACTAAAGCCGCAGATTCAAAAAAACCCCGTGAACCCCAACAAATACAAAGGGAATCGACACCAAGAGTCATCGTAATTAAACTAGAAAAACCAAAGTAAAAGAGAAAAGGGTAAAAGATGCTAGAGAAAAGGATAAGATTATGTTTAAGAAAGGTGCTTTGTACATGGGAGACAATAAATATTTGTTAAATGAGTACACAATCACACATAATTTGGGAGGTTTTATGCTTACTAGCTCCATGACTTATGTCACTTGACCTCTTTGAAATTCAGTCGCCTAATCTGCAAAATGTAGATCATAAAACCTACTTTATAAGGACAATCGTGAGGATTACATCCCTGGCGTATTTAGGTGTTCCTGTTCTGCTCAGACTCGCTCCCAGATTTGGGTTTCTGGTCTATTCTATGCAAATTTACTTTCTAATCTAGGTCTCCAGTCCAGGCTTCTTTCCCAGTTCCAAACATCCATCTTGAAATACTTCTATATCTAAAACATATTTCCTTCCTTCCCTTTTAAAGAGCTGGAGGCTTCAGAAAAACAAGTCCTATTGTGATAACATCTGTTCAGCTACGGGGGGCGGGGGGGAGAAGGCAAGTGAGCAAACATTTAGCTTAGGGTGCACCTGGTAATTCCCTGACCTAAATAACACACAGTAGTATTTTCCCAAATTCTGTCATGACAAGAATTACCTGAGGCAGTTGTTAGTAATACAATTTTTGGTTCTCTTCCCCCTGAACAATATGACTCTTTAGGTTTAGGGTAGAACCCAGAAATCTGACTTTCTAACAAGCACCAGGTGACTCTCACCCTCAGAGAATAGTGGGAACACAGCTAGGAGGTGGGGCTTTAAAAACTGGCCATGCTACTGATTAATCTGAGTGAACAAATATTTCCTGCTGTAGGAAAGGAGAGAAGAAAGCACAAACAAGAGGCTGGGCCTATGAAGGTATGGATATAATATGGCTCGTGTCTGGACAGGCTCACTAACTCTTAGGAGACATAAGGGTGCATAAAATCTTGTAAGGCAAACAGACTATGCCACCACCAGATGGGCAGTAGTGGACAAATAGGAGCTCTGTAGGCACCTGGGAAACCTTTGTGAAGGAAGTAGAAGTACACTCTGAACTAGACTACTGTGTAGACTCCGAGAATTTTTTCAGGTGAATATAAATAGGAAATGGAATTTCAGGGGAGAAAAATAGTTTTAAGTAAAGGAATAAAGGCAGAAAATGCCCAAGTTGGTTCTAGTAAAAGCAAGAAAATGGAGCTATCCCTTCCATATGTACGGGGGAAATGCCTGGATGGAGAGAAAAGGTAGAAAAGGGCCAGGTGGAAATGGACAGACAGCTTGAAAACCCAGTCCAGAAGATCTGCCCAGATTAGGGGTGTGAAGGTGGGTGAGAAGAAGGAGCAGAAACCTGAAGAATCTACCAGGAGACTAGGAACCTCTGAGACAGATAAAGCCCAAGATTAGTTCCTGCCTCAGGACCCCTAATCCTTGCACCCTCAGAGACCACTTTCTGACCCGTAACTGACTGGCAAATCCTGAAACTTTAGCCCCCAAATGCCAGAGGTCTCAGTAGTCTACCCAGTGGTGGGTAGAGACCCTGTGATCCCCTCCTGAGACTTTAAATGTGTCCCTGGCTGCTCAACTCCTTACCCACCTACCCTGCATCTGTCATTTGTTGAAAGTTCCTGGAATACTTTATTTCACCAGCAATTTCCTCTGCCCAAAATGTTTTCCCTCACTTCATTTGACTAACTTATTCTTTTGTCGGGTGTCTGTTCAGACACTTCTTACTCAGAGGAGACTTTCCTACTCCCTTGGTCTAAGCTGTCCGCCACCCGTTATCTTGTAGACGCCTTCGTATTTTTCCTCATAGTTCACACAAATATTGAAGATGACATTGTTATTTGTGTTTGAGGCTCTCTTCCTTCACACAGTAAGCTCGGTGGCCCCCTCTGTCTCCCTCAGCACTCTCTGCTCAGTACCTACCCCAGGGCAACCTACCACCATTAATATTTGTTTTCAAGAGAGGGGGAAAGGGATCGTAGCCTTTTCCACGATCCTCTGCATTCTCAAGACCCTTCTCCAGACCTAGTGTCTGGGTTCAAATCCTGATGTCAGTATTCATCTGGGGTACACTGGACAAGTGGTCTACACTGCTTAAATCTCAGTTTCCTTTCCCTGTAAGTTTGAGATGATGACGGTTCCTACCTCACAGGGTCGTGAGGAGCATTGTAAGAGCTTCCATGTAAAAGCTTATCAAGAGTATCAGGAAAAGGGGCGCCTGCGTGGCACAGCGGTTAAGCGTCTGCCTTCGGCTCAGGGCGTGATCCCGGCATTATGGGATTGAGCCCCACATCAGGCTCCTCCACTATGAGCCTGCTTCTTCCTCTCCCACTCCCCCTGCTTGTGTTTCCTCTCTCACTGGCTGTCTCTATCTCTGTCAAATAAATAAATAAAATCTTTAAAAAAAAAAGAGTATCAGGAAAATAGTGGTTGATAAAGGTGAGCTGCCATCATTACTGTTGCTAATAACTAATCACCTCTAAGATTCAAGCTATTGGACTTTTTTCCACAAGGAAGTTCTCATCTTATTAATAGATCTTATAAATCAAGAAAAGGCAGTAGAAAAGTGGGTTCTAAGGATGGAACTTCACAGAAAACTATTTAAAAATTTTAAAAAATATATTAGTAGAGAGGAGGAGAGAAAGGGGCAGTCTGAGTCTCAGGTAAAAGCAAACGGGTGAGCGCCGGTAGGGGAAGGCGATGCTGGGCTCCCTTCTCTGTGGGAGGTTTCTGCTTCTCTGGGTGACACAGCCTGCCACGCCACCCTCCGTGAATACTAGCTCTTAAGGAGCACACCTGTGGTTCTTTGGAGGTCACAAATTTCTCTCTTATTATGCTCCTTAAAACCCCCCTCACCAGAAATTTATTTCTGGGACTTACCAGTGATGTCTCATGCACACAATCCATGAATTCCTATGTGACTCTTGCCATTGTTCCCTCCATTCCACACCTTGGAGTATTTCTGCTGTCCTAGGACACTGCTGTTGCTGCTGCTAGGGTTTCACTACCCGGGAGCCATGATATTTTCCTTCAAATGTCGGGTGGACACCCTACTCCCAACCCCATGCCACACAGATCCAAGATAAGTAAGGTGGTACTGTTCTCGTACGGGGATTCCGCAAAGGGCTCCTCCAAGGAGATTTAGCTGCGGAAGAGTCTAAAGGGCCTCCCCCCCACCCCACCCCCGCCGCCTCAAAATGGTCTCAGAGCATGACCAGGGGTGAGTATTGGGCTTAGGATCCTCTATTCCACTGTCATTCCATTTTTCCCTCTTCAATTTATTCTCTTCTTAAGGTGTCATCGGGGTCAGCATCCCCTGGAAAGTTGTTAGAAATGAAGACTCTCAGGCCCATCCCCAGACCTTCTAAATCAGAACCCGCATTTTAACAAAATCCCCAGGTAATTACACACTAAAGTTTGAGAAATACTGATACATAGGACACAATTTTTGAATTATTCTCACTCTCTAATTATTCAGATCCAAGTTCATATTTAGCCAAAGGAGCTGCATTTCCCCCTTTTTGTGTGTGCTGATTATTGTACAGGCATTCCTTGGCTGCTGAACTAGTCAGCCCATCGAGTCTGACACAGTCGTTCTGCAGGGATTCCATGTAAGCAGCCCCACATCTGTTCTTTAAAGATACCCTAGTAATTAAAAATATCACCCAGCCCAGTATGATAGATGATCATACACAGGTAAATGGTAGGTCTTGAAGGAATGTTGAAATCATCAGCACCTGTAACTCCGTAATACCTGCTTCTGCACATATGTTTTAAGATACTTCAACATATTATGGAGGGGGAAATGATTGTAATGCACCGATTTTGTTAGTAAATGCACACATTCACTGTGCTTAGAAATAAACACAGCCTACACTGAAATTGTACATGCACATGATCCTTGAAGCTAATTCTCCTCAACCCATAACTTCCTTTGGGGACATTCCTGTTCTCAAAAGAGCGGTTGAAAGGGCTCTAGCTGGTGTTCACCTGCCACTCCAAGGTGCAGTTTTTCTAGAATTCACCCAAAGGTTCTTTGGCATGCTTCCTAGGATATAAGTCTCACAAAATACAAAGAACTGCCTTGTGAATGAGTTCTTAGAATTTGTTGCATCCTCTGGTTTGAGTTCTTCCATGGTTCTGACCAACTAACTGGATGAGCCAGCATTGTTGTTTTTCCTCCTCTGATAAACCTAGCTCTAGAACTTTCTGTCTGAGGAATCTCATGGACTATTCAAAACAAGAAGACCCCACAAAAGATGTGAAATCATGCTATTATTTTCCTGCCTGACTGCTGTGTCCTATGTGGTTGACCGGTTTCTCATAGCCTACAGGGTGTTTTTCTGGCTTGGATATGCTGGGGATGGAAATTTCTGAAGTCCTGTAGGACCATTTTAGGGCTATAGTGGTTGGCTTACTAGAGGTTGGGAAAGAGGCTGTCTTCTTTGGAGCAAACTGGGATAGCCATTATGTTAAAAAATGGTAGCCTTGATAGGATGTGATCATAAAGCAACTTCATTTTCGTTCCTGCTCTCTCCGCTCAGAGGCTGGTTTCTCAGGTAGGTCCCTGTAGTTTTTCCAGACACTAATAGAAAAAAAGTCCCCAGTCAATTTTAGTCATAAAGCAGTCTCATTTCAGTCATTAAAATGTCCAGCCCCATGTAATAGCTAAAACTCTGAATTTCATTTAAGGCAAATATTTCTCCTGCCTCCACGTCCCCAGTCCAGGTTGATTCAGCCTGGAAGCCTGATGTGAGGGAAGGGGAAGTGGGGGCCAGAGGAGCGGGGTGGCACGGCTGACTTCTTTGCTTTCCCGACTCATGCTTCTACTGCTCCTCTCCCACTCCCTCTAGGGTATGGGTCCTACAGGGCTTGGGGTGGAGGCTGAAGGAGGAAGGAGGGGGAGGAGGAAGGGCCTTCCTTTCGGGGAACTGAAGCACTTGGAAGTGGTGTTCCAGGCCCTCGTGGATGTTCAATATGGACTTAGGTGGGGGTGGGGGTGGGGGACCTTGGGGATGGCTCCATGGAAAACACGAGACAGCAGCACCTCGTCTGCTGGCCACTTGCTCCACTGGCTTCTGTATTTGATTCCAGTCCCTTGTTGCCTAGCAGCCTCTGGCGGGAAGCCCACTTGTGCAGGCACTCCTTGAAAACAGCCCTCACGCTCATTTTCTCCTCCCCCC
>NW_024424008.1:2461982-2471378 GCF_017311325.1 Ursus maritimus
CCCCCCCCCCCCCCCCCCCCCCCCCCCCCGTGACCCATAGGGCGCATGTTCTTTTCTGTTCGGCATTTAGTGGTATACACTGTCCTCCTCCTACGCCGACTCCAGCCATGGCCTTCTGCTTTTCATTTTCTGGCATGCATCCAATAGCAGTCGCTTTGGCCCTCTCAATTCTAAGGGGCACGGTTTTCCTACTAATCTTTAAAAGCCCCTTCTGAGACCTTAGCCGAGGAGGAGCTCAACCTTCCCTAAGGGGAGGAGGCTGGAGGGGAAAGGCCACAGTGCTTCAACTGTTTCTCCCAAAGTCTCTCTACATTCCTCAAACCTTCGACCTCGAGGGGTTGAGGAGTGGGTATTACTCTCAGGGTCACAAGACTGTCTTCAACTAGCTCCTTTGCAGGTCCTCGCAGGTGGTCTGACAACCCGCCTTGAAATAAGGGGAATTGTCACTTACTGTTTCTCCTTTTCCTCTTGGCCACGGCTGCATCCAAGACATCTCTCATTTTAACATGCGCTTTCATTTTAAACCCCCTCGAGGAGAAGGAAGCATCTCTTTTTCCAGCATTATTTTTTAATAATATTTTTATTATGTTAGTCACCGTACAGTACATCCCTAGTTTTTGACGTAAAATTCCATGATTCATTACTTGCGTATAACACCCAGTGCACCATGCGATACATGCCCTCCTTAATACCCATCACCAGCCTATCCAGCATTATTTTAAACATGAATGACAGATTACCTTCCTCTTTGTCTTCCTGTCCTTATTAACAGTTTATTACAGTATATTTTTGTGAGTATTCTTTTTTCTTTTTCTTTTTTTTTTTTTTAAGCCATTTAGAAATGAGATTGGACAATTTACCATGACTCTGAATTGGGCTTCAGAGCAGTAAGGGAATCCTTCTGTTTTTCTTGTTGAAAGTAGTTTAAGGCAAATGCTTTTAGATTTGTAGGTGTTTCCTTTTTACATTGGAAACTGAAGTTAGGGAGATTTTTAAACAAATTCAAGTTTAAAAATATACTTCTTAATGTTGGAATCAGAAATATGAGAGAAAGGTTGAAACATGGGAGAAAAATTGATTTTTTTCCCCCATGTGCGTGGCAAGGCTGGGGATACTGTGGGTGCTAGGTGGGAGTGCCTGGCCTGATTGGATGAAAGCTGTGGGGCGGGCTGGTTGGGCTTGGGGGAGGTGGTAAACATAATCCTGGAGTAATGAAGAGGGCCAGGGAGTGGCTGAATTATAGGCAGATCAGTAGGACCATATCTTTCTAGCACAGGGAGTGGCATCAGAATCTCAACCTTAATGATAACCTTATGTAAGAAAAAATTTGAGCTTCAATAATACTATGTATTGTCTATAAAACACCTTTCCCATTATCTGATTCTGATTCTACCGGAGCTATTTTACAGCTCAGAGTTGTAGGTAATAGCAATGCAAAACTCCTGACTCTGACACCACTCCCCACTCCCCCCCCCACACACAATAAACCAATTTAGGCTCCATGATGCATGTGCATTTCAGTATTCGTAATCCATACATGTGTCTGTTCTTTGGATTCCCCTTTAAACTGGTTATAACACCTCATTTGCTTCCTCATTAATGAGCTAAATCTTTAATAACGTATTTATATGTGCATGAGAGTTATGCTGTTTTCTTATTTTGCAAATGACCTTTTTACAGCTTTGGACTTCTTTCCCCAAGATGCCCAATGGATTCATCTGACAGAGCCAGGTAAACTTTGCCACCAGAGACGTGTACCTCCTGTGGGCTGCTTAAGCCTGGGCACAGCTCTCCTCGGCTCCTGGAGGTGAATCCAAAGTGACAAGGCATCTTTACTATTTTTCTAATTTTAATTTTCCTCTCTGCTAATTTCATGTTTTGGCTTTGGTTCATTTATAGCCAGCACTCATTAGTAGCAGAAATGACGGAGAATTTGCTTTTATGGTCTGACCATTTGGTGATCTTTAGAAATGGATTATGGATTGTAGAGATCTATTATCTGTTGGGTGAGAAACAACGGAGAATCTGGATCATTAGTCCTTTTGGTTTGTTTGTCTATTTTGAGTTCTGTCCCCATTGGGAAGGCAACTTTCATACCGGGACTGGTGGAATTTGGGGTTTCTGAATTTACTCTTGACTGAATTTCAGAATTGAAGCTATACGCTCTCTTTATCTGTCTCTGTATGTCTCTGTGCTGCAGTTTAGAAAGGCTTTCATCTCTTCATTGTGTGACTAGATAATATTTTCCTACCACCAGAGGGTATTAATACATTTGATTACAAAGAATTCTTTTCTGATTGGCTGATAGGGACAAATAAGTGCTTATATAAAGCAAATATTCCTAAAATTCCCAGCAAACAGTGAAATTGAACTTCTGATACTTTAAATGTGCTACATTTTTAAAAAATATTCTTAGAGGAAATAACTCAATAACATTTTTAAACTTGAAGTACATAAATTTCAATAAATCTTCAGAAAATAAGACTAGTTTAAAATAGGGGTTTAATAATAACAGCTGTGCTCTCTCTGATTTACCAGTGTTAAGTATAATTCCTAACAATATTCTACTTGGATATTCTTTTTTTACAGATTTTACCGATCAAAATAAGTTAACATTACAAATTATGTTCAAGATTAAACATTAAACCTGAAAAAAAAAAGTGGAAATTGTGCTTAACTAAACTGAATCATTATTCTTAAAAACTTTTTATTTCAGTGGTAATTTTGTTTTGTACTATGTCAGCTTAAAGATAATTTCCAAGAGCTTTAGGTAACTTAAAACCTTTGTGTGTGTGTATATTGGAAACTGCGGGGTGGGGGAGTGGGGGCCTTAACTATCACATTTACCACATTAGAAACTGAAATTGAGAAATGTTTATGATTCTTATTTATTGAATCACTTGAAGATAGCAACAATGAACGCGTTGCATATTAATAACATCGTAAGAATATTGTACAAAGAGTCCTAATGTTGCAGATGCCCTGAGATGGGTCTTAAAATAACGTATGAGTTCGTTCCAGAATATAAAGTGAAGGACAAAACTGGGAAATAATTTATCATTTTAACATACACAGTTCAGTAGCATTAAGTCTACTCCTGTTGTTGTGCAACCATCACTACCATCCATCCCCAGAAAGCTTTGATCTTCCCAAGCTGAAACTCTGTACCCATTAAACAGTAACTCCCCAATCCCCCCAGCCTTAAGACCCTAGCAGCCACCATCCCACTTCTGTCTGGAAATACATTTTATTTGCCTTGGTTTATAAAACCTGAGTCTGAAAAGCTATGAAATGTGTTAAGGTCTTTGCAGAGTTTGCGCCGTTTTGATGGTCTCGTTTCCTTGGTTCACTATTTATTGCTTTCTCCTATAATATGAAGTTCTTTCTTCTGTGTAACCTGTCGAGACTACAAAATACTGTTTTAGCAGAATAATTTTCTGTGCTCTATGTTAACTTTATTATGTTCTTGATTATTTCTCAAAAGAAAACAATGTTTCTTTACTTACAAAAGACCTAAGGTTCTTTATAGTCATGCCTATTTTTAGATGTTTTGTTGTCACTTTCAAATGGAGCCAATCATTGTTTCTTAGGTACCTATGGTACTATCTTAACTGTTCGAATCTCTTGACAGCTTTTGGGTCTTGCCTCCCTAGAACACAAAGATTTATTCTTTTAGCCTATAAAAGAGAGGTGTTAAAAATAATTAGGTTTTATTTGTGATGTTACTATTGATGAGTTTCATGGAAAAAGTCGTTCCAATCAGAAAAGATGCTCAGCCTTCCCTAGCTTAAACTTATATAGGTAAAATATCATTAACGTAAATATTTTAGAGCCTAAATACTTTATGGGAAGTCCCTGAAGATTTTTCAATGTTTCGATTTATCAGTGTCCTGATGTGCTTTGCCTCATGTTAGCAACAAGAATGTGGTGTGACCAATCATAATTTCAGTTATTATTTTAAATGTTTACTTGTTTTGAACCTTCTTTCATTTGGACCTCACATCTTCTAGACCACTGGTTTTCATCTGGGGATAAACAGATGTATATGTAGGGTTTTGTTAAAATACTGATGTTTAAGACCTACTGTGAATCTCTTTACTTGATATTGTTGATATATTTTTGGTATATTCTTAGGATATTGCATATATGTTATGCCTTGGGAATTTTGTATATCTCAAGATTATTTCCTCTGTGAAAAGCGTGCTCATTCATTATTACAAATCAGATGTCATGTTCACTATCTTCTTTGAAAATGGAAGAACAGTTGATCATTATATTGTATAGACATGTTGACTAAAGCCTTATTTATTTTTTTTTTGGACCACCTTTGTTTTGAATGACATAAAAATAACCAAAATTCTTTGTCAGTTGCATCAGTCTTGTTATGAACACTCTTCAGGAATTGCCACAGTCATTTTAAGTCTCTGACCTCTACATCTACTCGGATGCTTCCCTGAAGGCTTTGCAATCAGCTGCAGGCCAGAGTTCACATCTTCAACAAAGCAGCAAGATCTCAGAGCCCATGGAAAAAGGACTCTACTAGGTACTTTAAACTTTAAAGAAGAGATCTTGGGTACAGGCTTCTGATGTCATTGCCTAACCAACTTTAAGACTGTATAGTGGGCTAAGTCAAGATTTTCCAGGACGTTTTTAAATCAAGAAGCCAATGGGTTCATGATACTGCTAACCTAAGATCCAGCCAAACAAGACTTGCTTACACAGGACTGAATGAACTGATGAGAGATGATTGTAGCTATTTGTTTGGAATGTTGCTGATGTTATTTTAATGTTCTATTTTCTGGGTATAAAAGGAAGCCCTTTCTCTTTCTTGTTAAGGGATCTATGACCATAACAATTTAGTGGTTTCTGAGTATGTGAACTGAAATGGAATATTCTTAAATGATATTCTCCCTGCCTGACTCCCCATCCCAAATTCAGAAACTTTATTATATGTTCTTACTTCTAAATGGTAATAGAGTTATTTGCATAGGTTTAATAAGAATCTACCTACCTTTTTACTAGATATAATTGGAAAAATTCGTATGCAGCCAAGGCCTTGTCTGGAATGTCATACTTGAGAATGATGCTTATTTAATTGGGTACTACCAGCCACTATTTTTTTTCCCAAGAGACCATTTTAAGATATTGCTTTCAACTGTTCAACCCAAATTATGGAGTATGAACTAGCCATTTACACTTTTTCCTTTGTAAAATATTTCTCCCTACAAAATATTTTTCCTAAGAATATTGTCAACAGGTTACTCATTTCTTGTACTTCAGACACAACATTCAAAACCAGATGTTTTCCATCTCTTGATTCTTTTGGATTTCTGCAACTTTCCGCCATGCTTCATACAGAGGAAGCAAAAAAAAAAACATTACCAAAAAATACTTTTTTACATTTCAATTAGTCTGTTATTTATGAAGATTAGCTGTTCAAAGCAGTACTATTATTCCTGTCTCCTTTCTTAATATCCTTCATTATGGGCACAAAGCCCAGTTCTAAATAAAAATCTTCCCCATCTCTGCAAACTACATCCCAAAATGGACAAGCTGGACCAAGTAGAGTAGTGATTTGTGATACAGTGTGAAGATCTAGTCTATCAAGTGTGTATCTGGCTTAAGACCATAGCGCTTGATATGAAGAAACAGTTTGAAGAGACTCTCCTCAAAGAATACTTCAGATATTCAATATCTTGCTGTAATCTGCACAGAAAAAGGCCAACGGCATAGCTTATTCATGAAACTTACAAATACAATGAAGGCAACTGTCTCTTCCAAATTGAGAATGGACACTGGCTCAATGAAGGACATCCCTTGGACATAACCAACATCAGGTCTGTAACAGGAATATACTCCTAAGATAATATGTAAAACATGATGATTTGGACCGTCTTTGTGAAAGAGGAAGAAATGAAAATGCATAGGATATGTCTAGCTTAATTCCAGATGGACATTTGGATCATCAACAGATACACCTTTTATATCATGTTTAGAAAGAACGTGTTTCACCGAAGCCTTTCCACTGTTCCTTTCCTCTGGAGAGAAATATTTCATAAAATTCAGGGGCAATATTTGGATCATTTCCTACAGCTAGACTCTGAACTTTTACCATGAATAGTAGGGGGCAACCCAACTTGCAAACTTTTCTCTTATTATGCATTACTTCCCAATTGGTGCAGTATTTCACTGGTCCAAATTACCACTGGATTTGTAATATTTTTTCTGATTAAATTGTTCTTTTTCCTTTTTTTCTAATGTACTGCTTTAATTTGTCAATTTTGAGACTCAACCCAATGGTCTAATGTTCTTGTCAGTGAGGTAAATCTTCCTCCACAGATTTGACAGGAAGATTTCCCTAGAGTATGCAAAAATTTCTTAAACAGGACACGAAAGCAATCATCAGTCACATGATGGCCCATACTCAAGAATCAGAATGGTGGGAGAAAGTGGCTCAAACTCAAAATTCTCATATCCTAAAGACTGAAGTGGTGGTTTACAGTCCTGTTCGTTTTTCATATTCCTGCTGAATGGTTTTTGGAAGTTTTCTAAAGATTCTCTCCAGGAGGGACACAAAATTTCCACCAGGAGCACTATGGACAACTGATCTGAGCTCCTTTTGTCCTTTCTGGAAAAAGTTTCAACCAGGGGCAGATGGAGAGGTGCTCTGTCTGGGGACCCTCCTCAGACCCTGGGGGGCCAACTCCTGGCTGCTGCGAGTCTGCATTTTTGGTGTCCATAGCCACCAGGCAGCAGCTCTATGGAAGACAGCCTGCCTATGCCATCAGCAACCCCATTGCCAAGCCCCCCCAGGTGGACATGGCCACCCAGACAAAGGAGGAAAGTCTCCCTGCAGACCTGGGGAAGTTGTTGCCAGCTCCTGACCAGTCACTTCTATGGAACTAGGGTTGACTTTATGGAAACTAGTTTACAAGTTCCAGCCTTAGAGCTGGTAAGGGAGGTCACTTTCATGGCCGGCCAGGAGCTACAGATTCTTTGAGAACTTTGAGAGGAAGTTACCCAGAATGGATGGATACTGCAGATGTAATCCGGTGGATAAAGTTTCTTGGACTTGGCCTCCGAGCCTCAGGACAGCACGTAATAAGAGGCTTTTAGAAGTCCAACCTGAGATTCCTTATGGAAACCTCCAGCACAGCAAAATTTAAAAAGGCCTTTTGGTAAACATTCTTACTGCACCTATGTAAATAATCAGCCCAAGAGTAATGAGGCCAGATTCACTTTGTGATCAGGAATCTTTGAGATTCTTTTTGATCAGAAGCGGGGAAACCGCAGGGAAAAATTTGAGCTCAGATGGAAAATTACGTGTTGTCATTCCAAAGCGCGCCTGGGTTGTCCGATTCTGATTCTGTAAACTGTAGATAACTAAGAGCGATGCTAAAGAATTCTTATCCATAGACATGCAAACAAATTCTGTTCCAGAAAGTAAGAACTATAAAACCAATTTTGGTTCTATTTGCACATCCCTTACAATAGCTCTGACCTATACCTGTGTCTGTTCTTGGTTTGTACAACCTTTGACCTGGTTGTAAAACATCACTATTTTTCTTCTTGAATGAGTTAAATAAAATTTTCGTCATGTGTTTTTTCTTGATATCTGTATGAGAGTCATGATTTTACCTGCTTTTAAAAATTAACTTTTAATGTCTACTTGAAACTAAATCACCATTTAATGGTTGATCACGTGTGCCTGAGACTTTGCTTCAGCCACAAAGGGCCTAGAGACTTTCAGAGAAGTGTCAAGAGACTTTTGAGGCAACCCAGTTTGGTGACGTTGCAAGCAACCTAGCGCAGGAACTTTCTAGAGGCTTTATAGTGGCAGCCCTGTTCAGAAGCCACTTGGTGTTTTTTTCTGTTCTACTAATTAAGGTAGTCTGAGACTTCTTAGCAATCACTGTCCTGGCCTCAGCTCTTCAACGGCTGCTCACACTCCAAAAGTATATACACTTCGGGGGGAAATGCAAATTAAAGATCCTCATATTCTAACTCTCAAAGACAAGAGCAAGATAGTGCTGAAGCAACTTCCACATGGGGATTTATAAGCTTGTTTAAATCAAAGTCATGTAAACCTTCATTCTTGTGGGGCGCCTGGGTGGCTCAGTCAAATGTCTGCCTTTGGCTTGGGTCATGATCCTGGAGTCTCAGGATGGAGCCCCACATCGGGCTCCCTGCTTAGCAGGAAGTCTACCTCTCCCTTTGCCCCTCACCCCACTCATGCTCTCTCTCTCTCTCTCTCTCAAATAAGTAAATCTAAAAACAAAAAGCAAAAAACAAAAACAAACAAAAACCTTCATTCTTGTGTCCAGATGGCAGGTAGAAGTATGGTCATATTTTCCTCAAAGAAGACTGACGTATTCTTTACTACTTTTTGATGACAGAGTACCTGGTACCACTTCCCTGCACACTTTGCTAGAGGCTGGCCAAAAATCTCCTGACCTAGGGTGCAGCAAAATGCAGCAGGGCCCTGGGAAACCCTCACCCATTTAGTTATCTCTTGAGCATAAGCGCCACTGTCTTATTTTCCATTTATTTCCTTTTGTTTGAGAGAAAGCAGAGAGGAGCAGAGGGAGAGAGAATCCTAAGCAGGCTCCACACTCAGCATGGAGCCCCATGCAGGGCTTGATCTCATGACCCTAAGATCATGACCTGAGCCAAAATCAAGAGTTGGACACTTAAATGACTGAGCCAACCAGATGCCACTCCATTTTTTTTTTTAAGATTTTATTTATTTATTTGACAGAGACAGCCAGCGAGAGAGGGAACACAAGCAGGGGGAGTGGGAGAGGAAGAAGCAGGCTCACAGCAGAGGAGCCTGATGTGGGGCTCGATCCCATAACGCCGGATCACGCCCTGAGCCGAAGGCAGACGCTTAACCGCTGTGCCACCCAGGCACCCCGCCACTCCATTTTTTTTAAATCAACTCTTGCTCTCTATAAAACACCAGCCTAGTGTATCAAAAGAGAAATATTTCCCTTCAGCAAGTGAGGACAATCTAAGAATCACAACACATTGCAAGGATTTTTGTTGTCATGGGGATGGTTTTATAAGTAATTCTAGTAGGTCCAAGTTACTCTACTGCAGGGCTTGACGGTAGTGTCCTGGAATATTACACCCTTTCCTTCATGCTTCCCAGGGTAGATGAGATGTGCATAGCCTGCAAAGCATTTGTATAAGACTGATTCTCGGGCAATACTTGTCAGCGGAGGAATTTATAGGCCTACTAAGAGGATATTTTGTAGTGGTTCTTAGTGGTATTATGTTTCCAGAAAAAAAGATGACAGAATGGAGGTATATCTGTTGAGCCACCATGGTTATAATTAGTCATAGTAATTGTTTAAAAGAACTATTTAGAATTCAGATTTATGATCTAGTTTCTCT
>NW_024424008.1:2471384-2487475 GCF_017311325.1 Ursus maritimus
GGCAGGATACATTTTGAACAATGTTTACAGAATCCTTTAGGATTCTGGAATTCTGGACATTCTGGACATGGAAAGCATTGTTCAACTATACTCTTGTCACAGGCTCTGTCCATTACACACCCACACTTAACTATGCTCACAATCCATAGGAATCGGTTCTGCATATAATTTTCCATAGCTGTTTTCTAATTTGGACATTAGGTAAACTGCATTGCACTCCCTGTTCAATGACTGCCAGAAGTGAACACTTGCAAATATGGTTTTATAAAGAAACTTTGATAATAAATATTGGGATTTTAGAAGGCCCAATAAATGACGTCTCTTTTCCCTGCCTGACTTCTGAAGGAGTAAGGCAGATGGAGGTAACAAAGCTTGCTTGGAAGTATATGGCTTACGTGCGGCAAAAGTAGACTTCCCAATCCTAAACTCTGAAATAAGACAGATTTACCTAGTTACAGTCCATCCTGAAAATCCATGGGGTTGGGAGGTGGGTGGGAGATGGGCTAGAAGGGTGATGGGTATTAAAGAGGGCACTTGTGATGAGCACTGGGTGTTGTATATAAGTGATGAATCACTAAATTCTACTCCAGAAACCAATATTGTACTGGATATTAACTAAAATCAACAACAACAACAAAACCCATGGAGTCAAGCACAATCAGCAGGGCTCCTACTGTCCACCAAAAGGCAGGCTCTGAGAGTGAAAGGGATGTCAGGGCCAGGCATACAAGCCCAAGTTCCCTCCCAAACTCAGTTAACTCACTTAAGAGGAGGAGGAAGGCCTAGGGAAAAATTCCTCATGAATACCAGAGGCATGGGAAAGAAGCCTTCCCCCACTAACAATGTCTTTTCTCAATCTTCTGGAAGTTTATTTTCCTACCATGAAACAGCTTTGTCTCAAATTAGATAATCCAGAAACAAAGGACTCAGTCATGATAGGTTGTATAGCAAACTGTTAATGACATTCTTGCAGTACAATGTCTCCAATTTTTTTTCCCACTTATTTTGACTCACCTATTAGAGAAGACTTGTACAAAACACAGATGCTTCAGGGGGGTATCTTCCCTGTGCTATAATTAAAGTCTTCCAAATTGTCAAAATTGTGCCAGCATGCCCTTAGCCTTGACAGTGGACTTGCCAACTGCCAACCTGGGGCTTTATAACTATCAGCCTTTACTTGCTCCCAAAGTAGCACTCACTTCTGGGTTTGCTTGGTAATACCCTAATACTTAAGGACATAGTAGGAAGACCCCAGAGGGTCCAACTCTCTACTGTTGGGAATGCATGTTTTGGTAATAAAATGGTCACACAAGTCCTGAAGACCCAGGAAGACACATACTGTGGTGAAATCAGTGTGTGAAGATGCAGGTAGTCTGAACTGTACAGGTATTCTTTGCATTCTAACAGAAGGCTCTATCACATCATCTATGAACTGACATAGGTCATTAGCCATCTCTAAAGTTGGATGCACACATTTCAGGGGTGGTTCAGAACAGCCTTTATTTCTATTTTGTGTCTGTGTTTATTAGTATAGTAGAACAAGTATATAATTTGTAAATATACACATACTGAGGTCCCATGTCCAACATTTTTCTTAATAGGATATGCAATCAAGATTAGAAAATAGTAGGATAGGGGTGCCTGGGTGGCACAACGGTTAAGCGTCTGCCTTTGGCTCAGGGCGTGATCCCGGCGTTATGGGATCGAGCCCCACATCAGGCTCCTCCGCTATGAACCTGCTTCTTCCTCTCCCACTCCCCCTGCTTGTGTTCCCTCTCTTGCTGGCTGTCTCTATCTCTGTCAAATAAATAAATAAAATCTTTAAAAAAAAAAAAAGAAAGAAAATAGTAGGATATGCCATCAAAACATTAAAACATCTTGCTAATGGGTTTTCCAGGCATCCTCACTAAATTGGTATTGGGAAGGTTTGACCATTATGCTCATTTATCCCGCAATTCATTCAGAAAAGGCATGCCAACCTGCCTCTGATTATATTCCTGAAAATGTGTTCTCTGAAAGGACTTTTTCTGCTTATTTATCTATCTCTAATACTCAGAATAGTACTTGGCACATAGTAGGCACTCAATATTTGTTGAATGAATCTCATAGTGGTTTAATATCCTATTTTAAGCAATCATTCCTCACAAAATAGCCCTTCACAGTTTAGGAATGGCTGTCTCATTTTTACAGCATGGGTTGCTGATGAACATATTCACCTAGAGTTATATGGAAGTTTCTTTAAAATGCGCACGTGTGTGTGTGTGTGTGTGTGTGTGTGTGTGTGTGTGTGTGTGATGGGCTATTACTCAGCCATCAAAAAGAATGAAATCTTGCCATTTGCAATGACATAGATGGAACTAGAGGGTATTATTAAGCGAAATAAGTCATAGAAAGATAAATATATGATTTCACTCATATGTGGAATTTAAGAAACAAAACATGAACAGAGGGGAAGGGAAGAAAACAGGGAGACAAACCATAAAAGACTCTTAACTCTAGGAAATAAACTAAAGGTTGCTGGAGGAGAAGTGGGTGGGGGAATGGGATAACTGGGTATTGGGCATTAAGGAGGGCACTTGATGGCATGAGCACTGGGTATTATATGCAACTGATGAGTCACTAAATTTTACCTCTGAAACTATAATACACTGTATGTTAATTAAATTGAATTTAAATTTTAAAAAAATGTTTAAAAAATGCTAGACCTCATAAATCTTGTTAGTTCCATACACTTCAACCAGAGCCATATTTGGTTCTACTTATTCAGGGTGGGTAACCAACCTTCCTGATTTGCCTGAGACTAAAGAGTTTCCTGGGTCAAGACTTTTGGTGTTAAAATAGGCACAGTCCTGGGCAGACCAGGATGAATCAGTCATTCCAGTTCCACTGGACACAAAGCTTCTGTAAGGACTGTTACTTTTTCCATAAAATGGATAAGACACATGCCGGAGTGTGTGAACATCAGTTTTCTATGCATTCTAGAAAGCAGGACAAGGCAAAATAGCCCCCAGGTGGGGGTACACTTATACTCTCTTCAGTCCAAAGCAGTATTGCTTAAAATCAACACTGTCAATCAATTTTCACTACCAACCACAGCAACACTTCATCTTATTCACAGGGATACAGACTTGTGAAGACATGACTGTTTTATCCTCTCCCCAGACTGTAAACCAAGGCATAGATTAAGCACATGTTTACGACCAACCTCCAACAAAAAAGCAACCCAAGGATTCCAGAGACAACGGGCAGGCAAATGGCATACCCAAACAAAGAAGTGACACAGGGATTGTCCCTTCATGGCTGTTTTTTTTGTAATGGGTGACACCCAAATGAACATTATACTAGAAACCTGAAGCTGTCCATGTGGCAGAACTAACCAAAGGTCCATCATGATGTTGCTCAAAGACGATTTGTTTCACAAGATTGTGGTTTCTACAGCCATAAGGGGCTAAGAGAGAACAACCATTGATTTCAAAGGCAACATGGTTCCTGCGATCATGGCAAAGCCATCCAAGAAGCAGTGCTTAACATGCATGGCATGTTTGATAACCCCTCAACTGTGGGCCAAAAATCAAGTCTGGTGGAAGAGGAGTGGCAATGAGGGGGATGATAGAAGAGCTATTTTTCTGGTTTTAAAAGCTTATATATGGATCCATAAGGGGGGAGCAGCATAACACAATAAAAGAGGTCAGTGTCTTATGTTTATTCTCATTGGCTCAGGGCCATCTTTTTGAGAGCTGGCTCAGGATCCACATAATATTTTTTTTTTATTTTATTTTTTTTTATTAATAATGATTTTTTATTATATTATGTTAGTCACCATACAGTACATCCCCGGTTTTCGATGTAAGGCTCGATGATTCATTAAGGATCCACATAATATTGACCCAGAGCCTTGTTAAAAGATGTGAGCCATACTGGAGGAGATAATGCTAAGTGAAATAAGTCAAGCAGAGAAAGACAACTATCATATTTGATAGTGAGATTTCTCTCATGAGATTTCTCTCATGAGATTTCTCTCATCTATGGAACATAAGAACTAGGATGATCGGTAGGGGAAGAAAGGGATAAAGGAAGGGGGGGTAATCAGAAGGGGGAATGAAACATGAGAGACTATGGACTATGAG
Source organism: Ursus maritimus (assembly GCF_017311325.1). Classification (NCBI taxonomy): domain Eukaryota; kingdom Metazoa; phylum Chordata; class Mammalia; order Carnivora; family Ursidae; genus Ursus; species Ursus maritimus. The sequence continues at coordinate 2,475,512 of NW_024424008.1, forward strand.
AAACAAACTGAGGGCCTCAGAGGGGAGGGGGGTGGGGGAATGGGATAGGCCGGTGATGGGTAGTAAGGAGGGCACGTATTGCATGGTGCACTGGGTGTTATATGCAACTAATGAATCATCGAGCCTTACATCGGAAACCAGGGATGTACTGTATGGTGACTAACATAATATAATAAAAAATCATTAGAAAAAAAAAAAAAGATGTGAGCCATACCCCCTTATTAACCTGAAAGGCCTTGGCTTCTGGTACCTTCAGGGAAGATTAAAGGATCATATGCCCAACAGCCTCCCACCCTAGGTCACATGGTAGCCACCCCAGCCCCCCACTCTGAACACACGAGGTGTCCGGTGTTCACTACCTGACCAGAAAAATGTTCTTATTTGTCCTCTGCTCACCCCCACTCTTCCTACAGTCCCTGCTAAGTTTGAGAACACATCTGTAGCAAGTTTGAAATGTGTGCTGGGTAAGTTCCTACATGCAGTTCAACTGCCATCCCCACCATAAGAACAATGATTTGTTTGACCCTCTCCAATCCACCAGAGCTGAATGTAATATTCAGGACATATAGACCTGTGGGTTTTGCTTTATCTCTAATGCTCTTGGCCATCTCCTGGGAAGTTAAACAGAAACAAAATTCATAGAAATATTCTGTAGCCCCAATATGATCCATAAGCCTTAAGCAAGCTTCCCCTAGGCATTCAGTACTTTCCCATCTCAGAAGCCCACTCTGCTCCCTCCTCTGGGTCTCGGTGGAGCTGGACGATCCAGCAAACCAACTATGGCGGTAAAGTGGCTGCTTTGACAAAACAAGTATGGTTGTGAGAGTCACAACTCTAAAGTGGGCATAAGGCTCTGTCTTAAAATCCTCCTTATTGCAGGGGCACTCGGGTGGCTTAGTGGGTTAAGCATCCGACTCTTGATTTCAGCTCAAGTCATGATCTTGGGGGAGGGAGGGTCTGTGAAATTGAGCCCCACCTTGGGCTCCACACTCAGCAGGGGTCTGCTTGAGATTTTCTACCCCCCCCCCAAATAAATAAATCTTCACACAGAAAAATTCTCATTACATTCAGACATAGTGCTGACAAGCCTGGTCACACACACTGGCCTTAATGCTCTTTTCTACATCATTAAGCCCCCTTTAACTTCCTGCTATGATGTGTATCTGCACTAGGTTTACACTGTGTCTCTTTCTTCTTACTGTGTAATCACAACCTAAATCAGAGTAATAAAACATTTTTAAAAAATTCTTAAATACCTCTGAAAATGCATACATCTATACATCCTCTTGTCCTTTTGTTTCTTTTCCTAAAACCCCCTTCTTGCAAGTAATCTTACATACTTTTACTTACTTTTATTTCGCTTTGCTGGTGGTTCTGATATTGTTTGTTCATTGGTGCCTTTTTGCTGACACATCCAAGAACCGTGCAGCATCATAACAAAGACTCAAGTAGGTGTCTTGATAAGGGGCACTCGCACTTCGGAAAAGAAAAAGAACAAAATTTCCCCAAATTCCTATGAAAATACTTCCACACACACCTGAGTTTTGTTGTTGTTGTTGTTGTTAATGTAATATCATTGGTGGGACAAAAGTTTACCCTAAATTAACTTTGCATCTTTTTCCATCAGGCACCAGAGGCAGAGGAATAGACAATAGAGTCTTCACGACTGAAACAGCTGGTTCTATATCACTGGATGCCAGACTGAGTAAGGGACTCATTATGACTGATAATAAAAACCATTCCGTTAATGCTTCAACACAGTCTCTTATACTGAATGCTGTGCGGAAAGAGCCATAAGAAAAACATAAATAAACCAAACTCTTTCTCAAACACACAATTTATCTGAATTACGACTTATCTCTTTATAATGTTTTTGTGAATTCTAGGCAACGTCTTCTGACTCAAGAATAAGTAAAACTTCAAGCTCCCCCATCTCACCATCACATACCAGGGGAATATTTTTCATCCAACTTTTTAAAAAAGATTTTATTTATTTATTTGCGGGGGGGGAGGGGCAGAGGAAGAAGGAAACAGAGAACCTCAAGCAGACTCCCTGCTGAGCAGGGAGCCTGATGACGCAGGGCTTAGTCTCAAGACCCTGAGATCACGACCTGAGCGGAAACCAAGAGTCGGATGCTTAATCGACTGAAGCAACTAGGTGTCCCTCACCCAACTTTTAATTGTACTTATCCGTGTGAGGAACAGTCTGGGTAAGGCTCACACCAGGGACTGATCAACACTGAGGACTACTGACACTTCGGAAAGGCTAATTCCTTGTTGTATGGGGTTGTCCTGTGCAATGTAAGATGGTTAGCAGCATCCCTGACCTCTCTATCTACAAGATGAGCCAGTTGTGACACTCCAAAGTGTCTCCGGACTTTGCCAAATGTCCTCTGGGGGAAAAATCATGTCTAGTTGAGAAGCCCGGTCTAGAGAAAGGACTATGATTATTGACCTTGCTTGGATGTAATCCTTAGTCCTAGGCCATTCAGCTGTGACCAGGGGAACAGGGATCAGTAAATTAGAACATAATTCTAGATGGATCTATGTGGCTGCCCCTTTAAGGGGTGCTGGAAAATGCAACCACTCATCGTCTACCTCATTGCAGAGATTCCCTCTAGGGTTTGACTTTTATAGCTTTGCTCCTTGCAGATGGTGTTAAGCTCTTTAGTTTATCGTTATACTCATGTTTTACTTTTGCCTATAGGTATTGAAATTTCCTGTCTTGTCTGGAAGCTTTTCTTCTGTTTTCAGATATTTCTATTATAGTTTTAGTATTCTGCCATCTTCAAATAAGCTTTAAGTTGACTTTTGTTTAATCTAGATCAGAGCTCCATTTTTCGTATTCAACTCCCTCTTGTTAGTATAACCTGAAAAGTACTAGGCAAACATATGGGTCTTACTGTGTCTGTCCTCCAAAAAGAAAAAAGGGGGTGGGTGAGGTAAGGTCAAAACTAAATATCCTATATTTACTTGCTTATATACCTTGGAAGTTTGGGACTATATGCAAAGACTTAGAGGAACAACCACTCCCCTCACTATTTAGTGTTTAGTATATTTAATGGCCTGAGAAATATGCTTGCAAGTGAAAGAGCCATGAGTCTATTTGAGGTACTGTGTTAAGCCCCCCAACCCACTGACCTGGAGAAAAAAATCAAGATCCTAGCCCTTCCCTTGAGAGAAAGTTTACACTGAGTTTTTCTGTAACACAGGACCTTCCTTCTGAAATAAGAATACTTGAGGGGCTCCTGGATGGTGTCTGAATTTGGCTCAGGTCATGATCTCAGGGTCCTGGAATCAAGCCTGGCAGTGGGTTTCCCCCTCAGGGGGGAATCTGCTTGTCCCTTTCCCCCCGACCCTCCCCCCACTTGTGCGTTCTCTCTCTTGCTCTCTTTCGCTCTCCCCCTCAAATAAATAAAATCTTTATAAGAAAAGAAAAAAGAATACTTGACAGAGTGAGCTTCCAGGGGCATGGTGAGAGCACCCCCAACCATGGCTGGAGCAAGGGCAGAAATGTTCAACTCTATGGCAGAATACTGGTGCACTGGCAATGGCAGAGTGGAAGAGAGCACGAGGAACAGAGACTGCTAGCAACAGAGCAAAGAGCTTCTAGGAAAGTAAGCAGAGCATCCCTCATGGTGGTGACAGTATAACATCAGTCAGTCCAGAACTATATGCAGTTAAGAACTTGGTTCTGTCAAAGTGGAGGAGCTGCACCTACTTAGGCCGGATAGTAAACACTTCATGGGCATCAGTCCCCAACAGAAATGGAGGTGATAACACCTACCAGCAAACAGGCTCTTACGGAAAAGGGATGATAACCTCAGTATTTTGGATGGACTGCACAGTAATGTATTTCCACCACTGACTGAAGATATGGGAGGAAACAGGTGCTCAGGAAGTAGTTTTTTTGGTTCAGAGAGGAATCATCAGCCCCATTTCTTTTATCTAATGCATGCTTTTAGAAGGAGCTTCTTGGAATAGGGAAGCTAAGTTAATAATTATATACCAAGGGCCCACTATTATATGAAACAAGCATTGTTATGACTTTTAAATACATGAAGCATTGTGAAGGACTGAAAGATAAATTCAATATATCCTTGCCCTCAAAAAGTTTACAGGATAATGGGGAATGGAACAATTATACAAACAGAATATAACAAGTATCACACAAGAATGCAACTTTGGCTAAGAGGAAGAGATCACAAGTTTTTGAGATAAACAAGAATAGTGTTTTGATCAACTGATTATATCACATAGATTTGAGTAGGGGCATTTAAGAGATGATTTCAAGAGCCTATCTGAGATATAATGAGATTCTAAATGAGGATAATGGCAATGTAACAGAAATAAGGGACTAGATTTGTAAAAGTTGCGTACCTAGCTCCTTCAAGATTTGTTGACTAATCGTATATAGGAGATGACTGCAGAGGAGACAAAATGTTTGAGCACTGGGAATTGGGACAGTGGAGGTCAGGTTAACAGAAGTGTTAAATGACAAACTGAAGCATTTTAAAGTTCTTTTAAAGATTTATTTATTTGAGAAGGACAGAGAGAGAAAGAGTTGGGGGTTGGGGGCAGAGGGAGAGGAAGAGGATCTCAAGCAGAATCCGCACTGAGCATGGAGCCCTAGGCAGGGCTGTACATGGTGCTCCATATGGGGCTCCACTTGGGGCTGGAGGCTGAGCTTGATCTCAGACCCTGAGATCTCAACCTGAGCTGAAACTGAGTCCCGAGCCTCAACCAACTAGCCACGTAGGCGCCCCCAGCATATTAAAGTTTTTAAGTTTACTTAAGCATTTATCCATTCCAACCAGATAGCGCCAAATCGGAAGTGGCCAGGAGCACTCCAAGAGAGGAGCCAGGGTAAAGACCTATATAAAGAGAGTCTAGAAGCAAGATAAGGAAATTATTGATTGGCTATTGCTTAAAGCCTAGCTGCCTGTTTGTGACTGGGTGTCCTTAGGTTTCAATTTTATAACTTTGAGGCATTTACAGACTTAAGAGTTTGATTTGCTTAGGTGGGCTGTGCCAGTATTAAATCTACCTCAGTCTAACGGCCTCCTTCTTTATTTATTTTTTTTAAAGATTTTATTTATTTGAGAGAGAGAGAGAGTGCACAAGCAGGAGGAGCAGCAGAGGGAGAAAGAGAGGGAGAAGCAGGCTCCCCGCCAAGAAGGGAGCCTGATGTGGGGCTCCATCCCAGGACCCCGAGATCATGACCTGAGCCGAAGGCAGACTCTTAACCGCTGAACTGACTGAGCCACCCAGGCACCCCTAATGGCCTCCTTCTTCAGTTAACACAACAGAAGTAAGGGAGGAAAAAGGAAATGGCATGGATGATGACAGGCTTACTTTTTGAGATGCTGCTGTAAATGCAGGGTATACAAGAGGTTGTTGATCATACGGGGTGTGGCCGTCTTTTCTTGGTTTTCCCCAGCGAAGACGCCAGTCTTCCCATTGCTGTCTGTTCAGTTACATCCCCAGTTTGTAGATACTCTGTGCACCATAAGTATTTATGCCATGAAAGCCATGCTTAGGATCCATGCCATCACCACCCACCTCCACCCTGTCGCCTCTTTATTTAGCTTTCACTCCCTGTGAGTAACTCAGATGCCTGCAGTTTTATTTTCTTCCCCGTGCTGACAAGATGGCGATGAGCCTGCTCAGCTGGACCACAGGAGCGCTTCACTGCTGAAGCCCCATCAAGAGAGGAACGGCTGCCTGCAGGGATTCTGGCTCTAACCAAAGATTATTTATCCTCTGCATGTTTGTGGCTTCTCAGCACAATCTGAAAGTCCCTGAGTTGGATGCTGGAAAAAGAAACGTACAAGATCAAGACACTACTCTCTATAAATCAAATGAGGCCGTCTTACTAAATAGAGTCTCTTCAGCTCTTTGTACTCTCCATGTCTCAGCAGAGGATTGCCTCTATCTTCGTACCTCTGCTTCACACTCATAAATTCCATTCTCATTTCTGACAGCTTTTACTTCCTTGAGCCTATATTTTATTGTTGTTTAACATTTTTAAAATATTTACTTTTTCCTACTGACAAGACTAAGATGTACTCATTCAAAAATAACTTGATTTGGAAACTAAGGAAAAAGTATAAAGAAGAAATATGTGACCTGTCCTCTCATCACTGTTAACATTTTGGTCTAGTCTTCCTTCTCCTAGGCACATTTTAATTTTAAGATGTAGCTGGGCTCACATTGCATAAATGATTTGGTTTTCTCACACTTTAAATCATTGTGTTTTGAAATTTCTCTCACACTATTAAAATTCTTTTAAGCCATCATCTTGACAGCTGCATGAAATTTCATTATTGTGAATGTTGTATTTTTCTTATTATATTCTATGCTGACTGCTTAACTCTTCACAATGGAATTTCCCTGGGCTATGCATATTCCTACAGTTACAAGAGAAAAAGGAAAGAATAAAAGCCAAAATTTATATAAAGAAAAAAGTTACAGAATTCTTAATTCAAGATTTCTGTTCATACTTCTGCTGTGAAAGATATATACAGCTTGCTTAAGAAATATACAATTTTTGACATTGTATGAAGTATTTATATATATTCAAAAGTTAGAAAAATAGAGCTATTTTACTTATAGCCTAAGGATTTCTTTTTTTTTTTTTGAGAGGGGGTGGGCAGAGGGAGAGAGAGAAAATCTTAAGCAGGCTCCATACCCAGCATGGAGCCCAATACAGGGCTCAATGTGGGGCTGGACCTCACAACCCTGACATCATGACCTGACTCAAAATCAAGAGTTGGACAGTTAACCAACTAAGCTACCCAGGCACCCCTAGCCTTAAGGACTTCCAAATTAGGTAGAGTTTTTCATTTTTTATTACCAAAATTCATACATATTCACAAGTGCAAATAATTGAAGAACAGAAAATTAAAAATATAAGCATATATTTCCCCATCCCACTGGCAAAAAGTAAATTGTTTTGTTAAGATTTATTTCTCTGAGAGAGATAGAGCGAGTGCCTGTGCAAGCTGGGGGAGGGGCCGAGGGAGAGGGAGAGGGACAAGCAGACTCTGCACTGAGGGCAGAGCCCAATACCGAGCTCAAGCCCACAATCCCAAGATCAAGATCTCAACTGAAATCAAGAATCAGATGTTTAACCAACTGAGCCACCCAGGCACCCCAAAAAGTAAATCATTTTCTATGACAAATATAATACACATATATTTTTAATGGAATCACACAATTCATATTATTCTACATTTGCTAACTTAACATTAATGATATCTTTTCACATTTTATACTTTTTTTCTTATCTTATTACATAGGGTAGAACTCCTAGAATAATATTTAATCATAACAATCATTGTGGACATCTTTGCGTAGATATGCAGAGAGTCCTTTCCATTAGTATGCACTACAAGCAGCTCATCTGTTCACTGAACTAACAGGAAGCTTCTTTGGTGGTGGGAAGCAGTTTCCACCCCTCTACAAATATATCTCATACCTGCCACAGTTTTCAGCATGGCCTCTGTTGAGTCTACATCACCATTTAGGGATCAGAAATTTCCTACTACCAAAGTTTGTTCTTGAATGAAATTGCCAGGTCTTTTATGGGCTTCCCATAATGGATACTATTTAGGTTTTTTTCCCTTTTGCCAATGCCTCTATCTCTTATCCTCTTGTATCCCTGGGAACACCAACTACTTGAATCCATATAATGTTCTGCAAGTTTTAAAAGCAAATGCTACTAAGTCAAGGAAGTAATAATCCCTACTTTTTGTAAAACGCCCCTACATGTCAACTTTAAAATAGAGAAGAACTGAAATAATGAAAAATTTTAACTTAGCAAAAGAAATTCGACAGAAGTCAAGGTTTTAAATATGAGGGGGGATAATGGTGTAGATATGTATAGTCTCCAAATTCATTGACCCTCTCTAAAGAATGGCAAAGAAAAGACTGTAAAACATTGAAACTGTACTTACGTAAAGTACTTATGCCTACGTTGATTGAAAATGGATGCTTTTAACTCTGAATTATTCTATTTGGAATGTGTATATGTAACCTTTCTGTCCATGGAGGAAAGTAACAGGAGTGGGGAGCAAGAGAAGGTATTCTGACCTTGAAATTATGTGACAACATTTCCAAAATACATTTGCTTGAATAGATGCCTTCTAAACAAATGTTTAAAAATAGTTAATTGGGAACATTAAATTTCCATTCATAAATACAAGGCACTCCTTCTGAAACTTACTTTTTGAAGAGTGTGTTTTGACCAGAATGAATGTGTGATTTAAATGTGGGAGAAGTTGAGAAATTATAAGTCTTATCAGTTCTGGTTAAATGTGTGATTTGCCTGTGAAAACAATTTTTAAAACTGTTAGTTTTATGTATTCCAGAATGATCTATGGTTCTTAAGTATACTGAAATAAGGTGGAGTCCATTTAAGGAAAGTAAAATGCCATCATGAGTTAAATCGTTCCTAAAGTCGTAACTTCTTTTTCCAGAATGATATTTTCATGAATTTTTTCTTTCAGGGACACGTATGATCTTGATAGACTGACTCAAGCAACATTATCAGGGAGAAAAATACAGGTACTTAAAATGAAATATACCCAGACAATTATCAAGATGTTTTTCCCATATAGAGATTCTAGAGTAAGAAACAAGCGTTGGGAGGGGGGGGAGTGTCTTTTGAGCCAGTTAACAATTCTACCTTAAGAGCTGCTTCAGAATCAAGAAGGCAAGGCAATCTATCACAACTCCTGTTTTAGTAAAATTCCTTTATGAAGTTTCTCAGATTAACTTGCACAATTCCAATTTTGGTAACTTTGATACTAAATGTTTTGTCTTAACCCAAAAATACAGTGGCAAAAGTATATAACAGAACTGAAAGATGTATTATCACTCAATTTGGGTATTTATTTGATGTTGCTAATTAAAACAGAAAAATGTTGAATGGTGAAATAAGTTATCTATGAACCTTGATTCTTAAAGATGGCCACATGCTTTATCTGTCATAATCATGAAAATTATAGATAATGCATTTGGGGGATATGGAAAGGGCATATTTTAATCTATACAAATAATCAGTTATTATTTATGGCAAAACTGAAGTGCCCAAAATTTTTTATGACTTGAATTTTCTCTATTTGCTTTTTTACAAAAAAAAACACTATAACATCTCGCTTGATACTTGAAGAAATAAAAGTAACTGGTATCATGAGATAAAAACTGAAATGTCGTTGGGGGCGCCTGGGTGGCACAGCGGTTAAGCGTCTGCCTTCGGCTCAGGGCGTGATCCCGGCGTTCTGGGATCGAGCCCCACATCAGGCTCCTCCCTCCGCTATGAGCCTGCTTCTTCCTCTCCCACTCCCCCTGCTTGTGTTCCCTCTCTCGCTGGCTGTCTCTATCTCTGTCAAATAAATAAATAAAATCTTTAAAAAAAAAAAAAAAGAATTCCAGCTAGCCTGGACAATTGCCCTGGCTCATTCACCATAGAGTGAACATCCTCCAAATACAGTCCACCAGAAATCACCTCTTTCAATGATAAGCAATAGTTTAAAAAATTGTACAAAACTTAAAGTTACTCTTAGGGAGGAAAAAGGGCGGAAGGGATACAGCAAAATAAATGGCAGACGAAAAAGATTTTTTAAATGTTGTTATGGAGAGGATGAAAATTGTGATCTAATAGTTATTCATGAATTTTGAAGACTTGGCAGTTCAAACTGCAGCACAGAGATGCAAAACATGGGCAGACCAATGTGCTGTGGTATATCGGGTCCTCCACTAGTTTACAGGCTATCAACTATAAATATGTAAAGATCCAGAGGTTCTTGAATTGGGAATTATCTAAACCAATGATCAAATTCAAGACATAATCCGTGACATTGGTCTTGATTTTCTCTATTTGTAAAAGTGACATGATAATGATCCCTACTTTATAGGGCTGACATGAAAATCCAATGCAAAAGCTTAGGGCAGAGCTTGACATAGAGAAGGTCTTAATAAATGTAACCTATTTGTGACCAGTTCTTGGGGAGTGTAATCTCAGGAAACCAAGAGTGAGGGGAAAGGAAGAATTGAGACCCCCCCCCCCAAAAAAAGGAAGGAAGTGAGGTAAAGAAGGAAGGGAAACAAACACAAGATGGTGTGACAGGTGAGTGGGCTATAGCTTCTCAAAAAATGTTGATTGATGGGCCATATGGAACCACTGCAACCTGGGAATAATTCCTTTGGTCAGCTGCTTGGTTGGACCTGAGCGCTAGAGGTGTTGCAGGTTGCTCCCATAGTGCCTGGTACAATAGAGCTCAAGCCAAAGCCTGGCCCTTGCCCCCAGACGGCCAGGACAACAGTCAGTCTTAGGAGATGAGACAAATGTAGCAACAATCAGGGCTTTGCCTCTTGAGCCAGGAAGCATGGGTATGGCTACATGGATCAAGAAAGGAAACAACAAGTGTTGGCCAGGATATGGAGAAAAAGGAACCCTAGCGCACTCTTGGTGGGAATGCAAACTGGTGCAGCCACCGTGGAAAACAGTATGGGAGTTCCTCAAAAAGTTAAAAATAGAACTACCCTATGATCTAGTAATCACACTACTTGATATTTACCCAAAAAACACAAAAACACTAATTCAAAGAAATACATGCACGCCTAAATTTATAGCAACATTATTTACAATAGCAAAACTATGGAAGCAGTCCAAGTGTCCGTCAATTGATGAATGGATAGAGAAGATGTATATACATACAACGGAATATTAGTCAGCCAATAAAAAAGAATGAAATCTTGCCATTTGCAATGACATGGAGAAAACTACAGAATATAATGCTAAGTGAAATAAGTCAGAGAAAGAGAAATATCACATGATTTCACTCATATGTGGAATTTAAGAAACAAAATAAACAAAGGAAAATAAAAAGAAACAAATCAAAAAAACAAACTCTTAACTATAGAGAACAAACTGATGGTTACCAGAGGGGGAGTCGGTGGGGGGATGGGTGAAATAGGTGAAGGGGATTAAGAGTATACTTATTATGATGAGCGCTGAGTAATGTATAGAATTGTTGAATCACTACATTGTACACCTGAAACTAATATAACACTGTTAATTACACTGGAATTAAAAATTAATGTATAAATCAATCAATCAATCAATCTCTCTTTAAAAAAAAAAAAGGAAATGGGGTGCCTGGCTGGCTCAGTCAGTAGAGCGTGCACCCCTTGATCTTGGGGTTCTGATTTGGAGCCCCACACTGGGTGTAGAGAACACTTAAAAATAAAATATTTTAGAGAGAGGGAACCAAATGATAAGAGACTCCTAATGATAGAGAACAAAATGAGGGTTGATGAAGGGAGGTAGGCGGGAAATGGGCAAGATGGGTGATGGGTATTAAGGAGGGCACTTGTGATGGGCATTGGGTGCTATGTGTAAGTGATGAATCACTGTATTCTACTCCTGAAGCCAATACTGCACTGTATGTTAGCTAACTAGAATTTAAATAAAAATTTAAGATTAAAAAAAAAAAATAGGGGCCTGGGTGGCTCATTTAGTTAAGCCTCCAACCCTTGGTTTTGGCTCAGGTTTTATCTCAGGGTCATGAGATTGAGCCCCAAGTCAGGCTCCATGCTCAGCATGGAATCTGCTTGAGAGTTTCTCCCCCGCTCATATGCATTCTCTCTAATAAATAAATACTTTTAAAAAATAATAAAATAAAATCTTTTTAAAAATAAGTAAATAAATAAGGACATAAAGTGGGCCTCGAGCATTTTTAATAAAAAATATTTGAGGTTAATTCTAAACAATAGCCAAAGAACATAGAAATAATGTGTCAGATCAAAGAGAAAATTAGAGTCAAACTAAGGGATTGAGTATGTGAGAATGAGTGTGAGAGGGGGAAAAAATCATGAAAACTCCAAGAAAAAAGAAGACAAAGGACAGACAAAGGTAGCAAGACTGCACTGTGGCTTCCAGGGTCTCTAGGCACTTTG
>NW_024424008.1:2487485-2535098 GCF_017311325.1 Ursus maritimus
TATATATATATATATTTACAATAGTGTTGGTATAAAAGCCAATATAATATTAAAACTTTTTTTAACCTAAAAATTCATTTTTTTCTTCTGATTAATAAAAGTAAAACCCTCTTATAGCCCAGAAAGGATTGTGGGCCCCAGCCACTGTCTCTACTATGCCTTAATTGGCCCTGAGAGGAAACAACATCGCTCCAAAGAACAATAAACAGGGCTCATCCAAGAGCCAACTCCTTCAGGCAGGTTCCTGTTTATCCTTGTGTTCCCAGCACCTCACTGAAATAAATCTGCATATTCTCCAAATATCCAGTGAATGCCTACTCTGTGCCAGGCGCTGTACTAGACACTGGGGACACAAGGAGAAGTGAGATGTTGCCCTTGTCTTCTCTGTTGGTTCCAGTGTCCATGGGGCTGTGTCTATTAGGAATCTTTCATTTGCAGGGGAAAACCAAACACACTAAAAAAGCTAAAACCAGGGTTAAACAAAAAGTATGTTTATTAGCTCACATAAATGAAAATGTCTGTGGCAAGAGCTGGGTTCCTGCCCGACCGAATTTAGGGATCAAGTGATCAAAACAAGACAACCATGAACATTAAGTTCTCACAGGCCTGGCACCATCCCAAGCATTTTACAACATATCCACTCATTTAACTCACAACAAACCTACAAAGTAGGTGGTAGCGATTTTTTTATTCTGTTTTGTTTTGTTGGTATATAGCTGTGTAATGGAATATCATTCAGCAGTAAAAAGGAAGGAAGTTCCGATACACTCTACAATGTGGATGAATCTTGAGAACAGTGTGCTAAGTGAAAGACGCCCATCACAAAAGGGCACATATTGTATCATTCACTTTATACGAAATGTCCAGAATAGACAAATCTGTAGAAACACAAAGTAGATTAGTGCTGGCCAGAGACTTGAGGGAGGCAGGAATGGGGTGCAGCGCTACTTTTGGAAGTGATGAAAATGTTCTAAAATTAAGAGTCTTGATGCTTGCACAATTTTGTGAATAGACAAAAATCACTGAATTGTATACTTGAAAAAGGTGAACTTTATGGTACATGCATTATATCTCAATAAAGCTGTTATTAAGAAAGAAAAATGTCATTCCAACACTCTGTCAGGCTGGTGGCTTCGGGATGGTGAATGATAGGACCAGTGGATCCTGTGTTCATGTGCCCACAAAAGCACCTCTTTTGCTATAAAGTGGGTTCCTTGATCCCATAAAAAGTAGGTAGTGTTATTAACTCCATTTTGCCCACAAGCAAAGTGTGATACTCTATGTCTCTCCATTTCTCAGCTCTGCCTTCCAGTGGGCAGGGTTTCTTCTCAAGTCTTCATATTGGCTCAAATTTACCAGTTATTTATGAAAGAAAAATTCACAAGAATTCTTTAAGATTTTGAGATAGAGAGGGAGAGAGAGCACACAAGCAGGGGGAGGGGCAGAAAAAGAGGGAGAAGCAGACTCCCCCCTGAGCAAGGAGCCCAACTCGGGGCTTGATCCCAGGACCCGGGATCTGAGCAGAGCCAAAGGCTGATGCTGAACTGACTGGGCGACCCAGACGCCCCCACAAGAATTCTTAAAAAAGAATCTACAGGATTTAGTAACTCATTGGATGTAGGGATTGGGGTGGGGTGGGGGCAAAGGGTCAGGTCTTTTGATTCTAAGGTAAATCCAGAAAAGAATCTTGACTTTTGAGAAAAGAGGCACACAGTTTGGTGTATGTTGGATTTAGTGTTTTGATAAAATATGCAGATGAGTATACTTTTTTTTACTCTATCTCAGGTCCTTGTAAAAAGTCACTTGAGAAACTTACATAAAAAGAAATAATACGGGGCTCCTGGGGGCTCCAACTCTTGATTTCGGCTCAGGCCATGATCTTGGTGTGGTGAGACTGAACCCGGCTTTGGGCTCTGCACTCGGCTGGGAGTCTGCTTGATATTCTCTCTCCCTCACCCCACCCCTCCCCCCCAATAAATAAATAAATTTTAAAAAATAAATAGAAATCAGGTTAGAGAGAAGATCACTTCTCCTCAGGAAATTTCCCCTGTAATTACTACCACCCTGCTGGGTTAGAAGCCCCACAGCTCCCATAGCACCTTATAATTCTCTCATCATAGCATTTATTTAAAACTTTACTACAACTGCCAGTTTAATATGAGTTCTATGAGGGTTCTATTTCAGTTCTATTACATCCCCATCCATGTAATATACCACCCACCTCCATCACATAGCACAACAAAGATAAAATGAATGAGTAAAAACTCTTATTTAATCCTTCCAAGACAGCTGGAAAAAGGAAATTATTGTTCACCAGCAATGAAGCTCAGATGTCTCTAACTATGACATGAAAGCCATGCTTCTTTCCATGTACCTTGATACATCCCTATTCAAAATGGATATGAGTGAACTAAAACAATCCACAAAAGAATGGCCAAGATTTGATAACAGATCACGAGGAATGGCTGTGTAAACCAGCAATGTTTGGCCTGAGGAAGATCGTGTGGAAGACGTTTTAGACGAGTCACTCTTGTGTGGCCTGCTGGAGTTGGACTCCAAGGACATACATCATAGCAATAAAGAAATTTTGTTTTATAGACGTTGCTGAAGGGAAGCCAACCACTACATAGGAGAAACCATAAAGACAGATTTTGATCTCAGTATAAAGAAGTTTCCTATCAGTCAAAGTTGCCCAAACACAGAGTTGCCTGAGAGGTAGTGAGTTCCTTGTCACCTGGCTTTTTCAAGCACAGGCCAATGGATCGGCAGCAAGATGGCAGTGGATGTTGTATTGGAAATGCAGGTGGACTGGATGGCTTTTGGGTTCCCTTCAATGCTGAGGTTATGTGATTCGATTCTCAATAAAGGAAAGACAAAAGGATCTGCAGTACTTAACAAGGGAAGAAATTTCCTACCAGGAATATATATATTTTTACCCACGTAGGAGGAATACCCCAGCAGAAAATGATCACACCAGATTGGATAATCCTGTTGATTACTGCCGTCCCATTTCCACAATTCTGTTTTCTTACACTTTAAGATTTTACTTTGGCTTCCCATGCTACATGATGGCAAACCAGATTACGCTAGTTCACTTAGCATGTGGATTTCTCCAGGAAATTAATGAATCCAGCACTTCTGAGGTCAGTTATTATGATCAGTCTCTTTCAGCCTAATCACGTGGGAACGCCTAATAAATTTGTGCTTCTGGTCTGAATAACTGAGAACCAAACTCTGAATTTTGGTAATCCATCAGTGTGCCTCCCCCCTGCTTAAAGCAGCCACCAAAGGGCCACATACGCTGGAAGACAAGTGGGCACCATCAGTCTCCACTCCCTTTAGTTTATAATATTCATAATCACAGAAATAGTGGTAATGATGGAGCATGTAATGTAACAAAGAGAGCTATTAAGAAATTAAGCTAATTTTGTTTTAACTTGATTATTATAATTTCTCCTGTAGAAGCATCCAGAAGGAATAAAAAATAATACCTACCCCCAAGTGAGCCAAGACTTTAGGTTCCTAGAGGTCAGAATCCAGGCTCTGAGCCTTCATGTGCTTCCCAATGAGCTATCAAGACATTTTACGTAAGAAATGTGCAGTTGGGCTCTTAATTTTGTCTATGAGTAGAAAGGAGGAAATTGGAATTGGGTATATTTCCAAGGATTTGGGAAAAGAACAAGAATTCGTTTTTCCTTAGGGATAGAGAACTAAGCCTGCTCAGACCAGCCCCGCTGTGATGGCAGAACCTTGAAAGGAGTAACTGCCAGGTAGACTGATACGGTCTACATACTAAGGCTTGGAAGTCTGCAGGGATGAGCCCTGAATTTCTCCAGAGAAAATGAAGCTATGACAGAGCCAGCCTCCGCGGAAGGACCCCTAATTTAGGGGCACAGGGCTGGACAAGGAGACCTCTGGGTTGTTGAGACATCAACCAGGACACTGGTACCCCAACAGTGGCATCGTGTGGCCATAAGAAGCAATAGCAGCAGAGACATCCAAGTTCTGAGACAAGGCGATGGTGTGAACCTCCTGGTATACCTATACAATCTAAGGAAGGAGGGGAGCCCTCAAGTGATTGATAACAGAATTTCCGCCAAATATGGCCAGTAGGGACTGAGACACTTCTAACTGAATCCATAAGAAAAAAAATTTTTTAATCACTATTGAATTCTCCCACTTTTACTTTTTTAAACATTTTTATTCATTTATTTGAGAGAGAGCGCTCACAAGGGGGGGAGGGAAGGGGCGGAGGGAGAGGGAGAAGCAGACTCCCTGTTGAACGTGGAGCCCTACCCTGAGTGGCTCCCGGGACCCCAAGATCGTGACCCGTCGCTCCCATTTTAAATCCCCAACTTCCTCATCTAAAGAATTCCCCTGCCCCGTCACCATCTGTATCCTTATTCCTTTTTTCCCTTCAGAGCGCATAACCAGAAAGCCCTTCCCGTCCATATGTTTGCATGTTTTTATCTGTCTCATAAGTTTACTTGTTTATTGCCAGTCTCCCCCTACATAATCCACAAAGGAGGGATCTTGTCTTATGTGCCACTGTAACCCCAGCTCTTATAACAATGCCTGGCAGAAACTCCAAATTCAGTAAATATTTGTTGAGTAACTGGATGAATGAATTATACACTTGAAGCAAACTCTGCTCCAGGCACTGTGCTGAACACTTATGTAACTTAATCCTCACAGCAGCCCAATGGGGGTTATCATTATCTCATTTAACAGATAAAGGAACTGAGAAGCCAAACTATAACCACTGAACTCTCCTGCCACTCACCATTCCTGTTTTCCATCTATTTACCTTTTCCAAGAACACTGCCTTCAACATCCCCCACTTCTCCTCCTTCAGGTTAGGTTGTGTCCTGTCTTTCCTCTCAAAATAACATACGTATAGCAATCACTATACTTACATCATTCAGGTTCGTACTCCCTTAACTCTGAAGTCCTTGAGGGCCTCGGGATTGTCATCTTGGGGTTCACAAGACCTAGGATAGGGCCTGGAGTACATTAGGTACTCAAAAGTGTTCTTATATGACAATAACTGAATGAATGGGCTGATGACCAGGCTCCCATCCCTAGCTAATCCCCTCGCACTTCTCACTTCTGTGATGCTCTTGCTTCGTGAGAGCCTACTGTGGGCCAGGTATGGTATGTGGCGTGGAAAGTACAGAAATTAATAAAACGAGCCCTAGAGCAGAGGAGCCGCAGTCTAGTGGAATGGGGTGGGGAGAGTAACTGCAAACAATCACAGTGAGCAAGTTAGTACTGAGGTGTACAGGTGGTGCTTTGGGAGCCAGGAAGAGAAGCACCGGGGCCTGAAACAGGGGTCCCGTGCTGGGGTGTGCAGGAGAGTAGAGATGAGCATGACAGCACATAGCTCAGTGTAATTCTATAGTAGAATAAGGGGAAGTGGCAAGTGATGAGGCTACGAAAATGGGCAGAAGCCAGATCGTGAAAGGTTATATTAAAGATGTTGACGGAATATTCAAGAACTCAGACTTTATTCTGAAGGTGATGGGGAGTTACTGAAGGATCTGAGTCAGGAGGATGATGGGATCAGACTGGCAGTTCAAATAACAGGTGAAAGATAAGGCCATGGGTCTTTACAAAGTGGTCAGACTGAAGAGGTCAAAGCAATAGGATAACTTTCCAAGTGGGAAGGGAGTGAGAGAGGGAGGAAGGAACCAGGGAGGACTCCCAGGTTTCTGTGTGGATGATGGTGCCATTGCCTGGGAGGAGCAATTTCGAATGATACATAGAAAGTGCTCAATAAATATCTGTAAAATTGAAACTGGACATAATTAAAAGGTAAATTGCTTGCTTTGGACAGACTGAGTTGAGGTACATTTCAACTGCAGCTCAGGACAGTTGTCTTAGGGTGTGTGTGGCTGGTGGGAAAGGCCTGGGAGTAAATGTTCACAGAGGAGTACCCAGGATGAGAAGACGGCTCAGAACAAAGGAAAATCTAACTTTTAAAAGGTGGAAGAAGAAGAAGAAACTAAAAGGAACACCACCTGTTGACATTTCCTGAGCAGGGACAGCAAGAGACTATACTGCATGCCTCTCCATGAGCAAGTGTGCTCAAGAAGCCAGTGGGCAACAGGGTATTTCTACGTGCCACTAATCAGAGCCCGAGATTCACTGGGAACCTGAGAAAGGACACAATGATCTGTTTGAAACTGAAGTCACGCTCCAGGTTCTAACATCTGTCTCAGGCCTTGCCAGCCTTTTCCTCCCACCCCTTCACATGGAGTCTGGATTAGGTGACATTACTTTTATTGACGGTGAGGGCAAGCAGGTGTGAGTGGCTGCTCCTCCCTCAGAGGAGAGAGGCTAGCCTGAAGGAACCAGGAAGGGGAGGCCAGAGCTGGGCTGTGGATGCAGGATTCACTCCTTATTTGGGCGTGAAGGCTGCATTCTGAGAGGGAGATTTATTTTGGGACTACGCATAGGCACAGGAGAGGCAGACAGCACAGCCATTAGGCTGCACTCTCTATTTGAAGCACCGCGGCTTCGGCAGCCTCAGGTCTCCCGGGATCTTCCTCGGTGTCCTGTGGAGGTTCCGACTCCAGCTTGGGCTCCAGCTCAGGCCGGGCTTCCGGCTGGCCGTCAGTGCTCCGGCCAGGCCCGAGGCGAGGTGGCTTGACCGGCGTGGGCGTTGGTGCTGCAGGGCCTTTCCGGCCGGACAAGGCTCTTCGCAGGCTCTGTACCTTCTGCAACCCGGTGCGCCGCAGCCGCCGGGCCCTGGACTCCACGGGCTCGTCGTCCGAGCTCTCCTCAACTTCAGCCTCGGGCTGCTCCGGGCCGGGCTCAGACTGGTCTGCCGGGCCTAAGGGCTCGGGCGCCTTCTGGAAGGCGCTGGCTGGGATTTCAGCCTCCTCCTGCATGTGATGAACACAGCTCTGACCCTGGCAGCCCTCTACCCCGCAGCAGCCTGAGCCTCACTCCTTAATTACACCGGGGAACCCGCCCCACCCTTGGCCTCCGCAGCCCGAGGGGCAAAGAAAAAGGAGACGTGGGAAAGTTAGGGGGCAAGGGTGGAGAAGAAGGGAGAGCTACTGGACGAACTGCAAAAGTCTGGAAAGTAGGTGGGACCTGCTTAGGAAGGATGATGGTCGCAGGGGCAAGAATCGGAGGCAAGGATCTGTCGCGGGATGCACTTCCGTCACCGTTCGGGGATGGGCTGGGACTTGGCGCAAATTCGGTAGACGTGGCCTGAGCTCGAGCTGGGCGAACTCTGGTTGGCCAGGCTGGGTTCAGGAGCTGAGGGATGGGGCAGCGTGGTGGGAAGTGGGTGCGGCTCTGGAAGTCCGTTCCACCGGGTGGGGTCAGGAATGCGGGTGTGGCAGCCGGGCGGGGTGACGGGGTGGGGGGAGGTGGAGGCCCCAGATGGTGGTCGGGAGGCGGGGGACGCCTGAGGTCACTGACCTTGAAGAGCAGGACGTGGAGCTTCCCGCGCGCCACCAGCAGCCCGTGGTTGGCCTCCAGCCGCTGCACCTGGGCGGCGCGGCGTACCGCGCGCTCTTGCGCGGCATCCGCGTGCGAGCCCACGCGCTCCGCCTTGGCTAGCAGCTGCGCCAGCGTGTTGCTCGTCGTGTCGTGGCTGCGGCTCAGCGCGCCCAGGCCGCTCTGGATGCGGCGCACCGAGCCCGCTAGGCCGCCCTGCCTCCGAGCCAGGCCCCCCTGACGCTCCCGCAGTGCCTCCAGCATGGTGGCCAGCTTCTCCAGCAGCGTCACCACCGTCACGGCGTGCACCGGGCCCCCCGCCGGCGCTGCGGACACAGGCCCCGGCTCCAGCGCGCTCTCCCCCATGATCCCCGACCGCCCTGCCTGCTCTCCCTGCGGCCGCTGGCTGCACTCTGGGCTGGGGCCTCCTTTCCCCGGCTCCTCCCCGGCTCCAGCCGTGACTCAGGCAGGCGGAGCGGGCCCTCCCGGGAGGCGGGAAGGGGAGCGGGGGGCGGGATGGCGGCGGCGGGGTCCTTCGGAAGCGCTCCCCCTTCTGCTGCTCCGCCCCGGGGACCTCTGCGGGGAAGCTGTTCGGCCTCGTATCCGCCCCCCTTTCCCAAACTCTCTCCCTGTAAGTTTGAGTTCTCCTCCTCCGCCCCAGTTCCCTGGTGTGCCTCTTTCTGGAAGGTACTCCCACCACAGCAAAGGGTGAGCCATGGAAAATTTTGTTGTGCACATCGAGTGCACTATGCTACATAGTGCGGCACAAGGATAACCTGAGGGGCTTCCACAGCCACTGCCTTCGGCCTCCCACTCCCCTGAGGGCTGTATTTGTGCCCGCGGGTTGGGTGCGGTAGGCAGGGAGGCTCTGGGATGCTACCTACAGACCCAAAACTGTTCAGGGCAGAGGTGTCGCTTCCAGACCACACAGGCCGCTTAGTGCGCACAGGCGGGCGGGGCATCCTCTCGTATTTTCCTAATAGTCACCGTCCGGATTTAGCCACAGGCCTCCTTTATTGCCTCTCTAGTTCTTCCTGTTGGGTAGCATGGGCCTGTTTTATTTCTTCTAGATCTCGTACCTCCGTTTGTACTTCAGTGGTAAAGACCCAGCCACACCTGGCTCTTATGCCCTAAGCCTGGAGGGCAGGCAAGACACCTCTTCCTTTGAAACCCTTAAAAGGGTTATTGTAGGTGCTGGTACGTCTTTGTTTCCATGGAGGTTGGCTGTGGCTTCTGCCTGATGTTTTGGTTTTTTGTTTTTATATTAATTTTCTCTAGAAATAGCTGAGAATATCTGCAGCGGGTGAAGAAGACTTGAAATGGCTGCTGTAGAAAGGGAGAGAGTGTGCCTGAGGGTCCAGTTACTGTGGGTCGTGAATTTGTAATGTCATCAGTTTGGAAATCCCTTGTCCTGTCTTGAGCAGTAAGTACTTGGTAAACTGATTGTAGGCTCAGAAGTCCAAGCAATCCATTGATCTTGATCCCTCTCCTCACCCAGTCTGTGAGGGCCGCTTGATCACAACTGGGAAGAAACTGTATCGATCACTGGGCACAGTTACACGGAAAGGACCCGCAGTCTGACACATAAGTACCCCAGGGGATGGCAGCTATTGCCAGATTTCTGCGGATGCTAAGTTGATGACTGACTCCTACAACTGTGAGGTTATGGAGCCTGAGCCCTCTGTTTAACAGAGGAAAGACTCCGTTGGCAGCCTGATGGGAATCACTGTCTCTTCCACTGGATCTTCCATTTGCTCAAACAGACCCATCAGGACGTGCCAGATAAAATGCTTTCAAACCAAGGGAACAGAAAACTTAATTCAGTTCTTAGAAACAAGAAATCCAATCTAAACATAACTGGAGAAGACCACTGTAGAGTGATGGTTAATTGTGGGTCGGTCACAGCTTCAAATCTAGTTCTTTACAGTTCTCTCAACTGTGCAGCTTCATTCCCAGGTGTCAGCTTCATTCCCAAACTAGGCACAAGGTGGCTACAGCAGTTCCAGGCCTCATACCAACACACAAGGTCAAGAGAAAAGAAGGGACCATCTTAAAATTTAGGACATCTATTTCGCAGAAGCCTCCCAGAATCCACTTGCCTTCCACTGGGTTACGTGGCCATTCCAGAACCAAATTCTATGGGTAGGAAAGTGCCCAGCATTGGTGGGCTTTAGCCTGGGTTCCTTTACCCATCACTGACAAAAGAGCTGAAAATTACATTTTGACAAATTAGGCCCACTTCTTGAGCTTCCCTAGAAATATGGATGGTATGGGAGGAAGAGTGGGTATCTCAGCACCACTAGGATTAGTCAATCAAAATATCTTCTAGAGGAAGCCTATGAAAGAATCCCCAGCCTCGAGGAGTAATGCTAAGGGGAGTCCAATGCATTGGTAAGCAAGACTACATGGGTAGGTATTTTTCAAAGACATGCTAAGTCCCTTTCTGAATATGTAGAGCAAGAAGGAGTTTAAAACTTAGCAATAAAGCTACTGATTCTATGGGTCTCTCTAAAACCTTAGGTATAAAAGTCATAGGAACTGACTAATTTTGGAAAAGGGAAGCCCATAAAGGTGGGTAAAAATAACTTGGGGCAACCCGGAAGAATGCCCTGAGTCAACAAAGCCCAGATTGACAGAAATTATGGTAGTGTAACCTTGATCGTGGAGTATCCAAGAAGAAACCATACTGCAGTTTCCAATTAGGATAAGGAAGAAAGAAAACAAGGATGAAGAATGAAACCCACTGAAGCAATGTACCTGATCTTAAAGATTTCTGGGGTATGGCAGAGACTCACTCCCTCAAACTGCTTGGTGTGGGCATGAAAATTGGAAACCCACTGGTGTAGGTTTATTGTGTTTCCCGAAAAAGGTATGTTCAAGTCCTAACCTTTGATGCCTGTGAATATGTTCTTATTTGGAAACAGGTTCTTTGCAGATATAATCAGGTTAAGATGAGATCATACTACAGAAGCATGGGCCCTTAATCCAATAAGACTGATATCCTTATAAGAAGAAGACTTGAGGCACACAGAGAGAATACCATGTAATGATGGAGGCAGAGATTGGAGTTATGCTGCCAGAAGCCAAGGAATGCCTGAAGTGACCAGAAGCTGAAAGAGACATGGAAATGTTCCATCCTAGAAGTTTTGGAGGGAGCATGGCCCAGCAACACCTTGATTTCAGACTTCCAGCCTCCAAACTCTGAAAGTGTAAATTTCTGTTGTTTTAAGCCACAGTTTGTGGTAATTTACTTGATAACCCTGGGAAACTAATATCCATTAATTAATCACCATCATCATCACAGTACCCCTTTTCATAGGTTGCCATCTTCAATGGCCCCCCAGTTAATTCTGTGGAAGTATAAAATTCTCTGTAGGAAAAGTTAATAGAGGCTGAAGACTCCTTATAGATTGTAGACAATTAAATCAACAGTTGCCCAAATATAATGGATCTTGCAAAAATTAGTGTAATGCTATAGTGGTGGAACCAACACACCCTTTAAAAAACTGAAACAAAGGTATTGCCCACTCTATTTGTCAAGGGTTCCTTTTCTATACTGGCCCATCCCCTTCCTAGAATTTGGCATACGAGGAAAGGCTGGCTTTATTAAAAAAAAAAAAAAATCCACTACACCTTTCAACAGGGTTAAATCTGCCTAGAATATACTACCTAACAGAGATCTGCTCACGGATGGCCCTCTGCCAGTATCAAGAACAGATGGATGTTCCCTTTACTTTCCATGAGAGGAGAGTAAAGGAAACCTCTGAGAGAGACAGACCAGGTTACAGTGCCTTAGGTGGTGTCATTCTGCACCCTTGTTTTCTTTCTTCTTTCTCAGTGGTCAGGTGCCCCATTATATGTGGTTGCAAAGATCTCCTGAAACAAAGGTAGCAGAGGCACTGAGATGAGTATGCGCCATCAGTTCCAGGACCAGCTACAACGAATCCGGCAACAGGGCTTAAGAAGTAGTGGCACTTAAGCCTGTGATAGCATATGTAATACTCCCACCACAACAAAGAACAGGGGCTAATGGGGTTGTTTGGGTTTTAGAGTCAGCATATGCTTCACCTTGAAATTCTTCTACATTCCATCTCTTGGATTATCCAAGAAGGCCACATACTTTGAATAGGCTTCAGAGGAGCTTCGCTGACTGGCCTTGGCCACGTTACAAGTCACAGTCTGGTCAGCTCTACCCCTGGTGCCTTATAAGTCAGAAAGAAAGATAAGACTTGAGGTGTCTGTGAATTCTGCCTCTCTCACAGACGATTTGGGGCGGGGAGGAAAGGAGACAGATTCTAGCAGGAAAAAATATACCGGAAATATTTTGAGTTTTAGAGTAAGGCAATGCTTCCAGCCTCTGAGAATTACACTGATTTGGAAAAACAATCAATTGTGATTCTACCACAAAAGCTAGTGGAAAGATTCACCAGAGGTTGCAGGGTTGTTTTGTAAATTGGAATGCTCTGTCTCACATTGCAATACAGACTAACAGTGTTTGGTTATTAAATGGGGGGAAATCTAAGAAAGGATGAGAGATGGCTATGTGAGTTAATTGTACAAGAAGCATCCCTGACCCTGAACCTCACCTTCAGCTGTCCAGACAAACTGGGGCATCCTCCGGGGACTTAACCCTTGAATCAAAAGTAACAATGTGCAACACAGGCAGAACCACGCATTTAACAGGGAATGAGCCTCAGTGGACAGGCGCTACCTTCCACCCTTTGTCACAGACATCCTGTCTACGGAAGGGGTAAGGCCATTCCACACAATGACGGAGCTTTGTGTCACTGGCAATTAAGAGAACTATAACTTTGGGGCAACAGGAAGTAAGAATCTGAATTGAATCCAGAAATGAAAATCACCAAATGGATGGAAGATCACAGAATGGTATATCATAACCAAGAAGTTTGCGGACACCTTTTTATAAAAATCAGGCATACTATTAAATCAAACCACTATTTTTTTCTCCTATTTTTTAGTGAGTTGAATAGTATCCCAAAAAAAGATATGTCCAAGTTCTAACCTCTGATACCTGTGAATGTGACCTCATTTGCAACCAATTTGTGACCAATTATGTTAAGGATATTGAGATGAGATCATCCTAGTTTTAAAATGGGTCCTAAGGGGCGCCTGGGTGGCTCAGTTGTTAAGTGTCTGCCTTTGGCCCTGGGCCCAGGGCATAATCCAAGGGTCCTGGGATTGAGCCCCGCATCAGTCTCCCTGCTCCGCTGGGAGCCTGCTTCTTCCTCTCCCACTCCCCCTGCTTGTGTTCCCTCTCTCACTGGCTGTGTCTCTCTCTGTCAAATAAATAAATAAAATCTTAAATAAATAAAATAAAATAAAATAAAATGGGTCCTAAAATCAATGAATGTGTCCATGTAAGAAAAGGAGGAAACAGAGACACAGAAAAGGAAAAACGTGATATGCAGATTGAGACGAAGGTCAGAGAGCAGCCACAAGACAAGTAACACTGAGGATCACCAGGAGCCGCCAGAAGCTAGGAGACAGGCACGGAGTGGGTTCTCCTTCAGAGCCTCCCAGGGGGTGTAGATTTGTACTTCTGCCCTCCAGAACTGGAAGGGAATAAATTTCTATTGTTTTAAGCCACTAAATTTGTGGTAATTTGTTATGGCAACCCTAGAAAACCATTACACAGAGAGACACTTACCAAAAGGATTAGGGGCAGAAAAACTTTAACAATGAGGTAAACCAATATGCCGTGAAGGGACGTTTTGTCTGAGGCACATCGGAGCATCATGCACCTGAGATGAGACCAAGGTTGCCAGAAGCCCATAGTTTTGGAGCGTGTAATTGCTGCTGGAGCCAACGGTCAGGACGTGGGAGTTGAGCTTTTCCTGCAAAAATGTCCTGGGACATTCCAAAAGG
The DNA here is from genome assembly GCF_017311325.1 of Ursus maritimus. Taxonomy (NCBI): domain Eukaryota; kingdom Metazoa; phylum Chordata; class Mammalia; order Carnivora; family Ursidae; genus Ursus; species Ursus maritimus. Next base: position 2,500,824 of record NW_024424008.1, read on the forward strand.
CAAAAAGTCTGGAACACGTACTGAATAGACTCTATTGAACCTCCTTCTGTAATGTGAGGAACTCAGTGGGCTCTGGGCCTTAGCCTCGCCGGGATTTGAGCTTGCGTTCTTCAGCAAATAACCAAGGAGCCACCATCAAAGCCACTGCAGCCCTCTACCTTGAGCTAATACGGCATTTCTCAACTACATCTTCTGATCCAGGACCAGATTTTGCCACCCGCATAATAAAGGACAGGGCAGATCATTAGGGAATGGTATGCCCTACCTCTCATAGGGCAGCCCTCTAGACGGAGAGATACAATGGGGCATGGAAGACAGGCTTGACCATGATGCCGTGGGTACTGATTCCAGACCAGTGGCGACTAACAGGAAATTGCATACAGCTAGAGTCCTGCAGCCACATTCATCTTAGTGCAAACAGCCCCCCTGTATATCTCAGGCCGGGCCCAAGGAAGGAGAAGTCATTATGACTTCCATCTATCTATCACAACAGGGAAATAATGTGGCTTATAAGATTTAGCACTGCATTAGTTGGGTGGTGTTTAGTTGTAAGAATTTGTTTGAAAAGTAACTCATTTGTTTGGTGTCTAAAAAAAGAGAGAGTTGCTAATCAATTCAACTAGGGAAGTGAGAGAAGTAAGCTTTACCCTGGCAGAGAACAGCCTTGGCTCTGTCTTCCCATCCCACTCTAAGGCAACTGGCATGGGTTAGCAATACTGCACAGTACAAAGTACCCTATGAAACATTTCTTATCCTACTTGGATTCAGTGGATTTTAGCAGCAGAAGAGAAGGCTCTCAGAACGAGGCCATAGGAATAATCACTCACTAAGCCAGCCAGTTGAGAGGCTTTGAAAAGGGTAACCGCAAACTGAGGGCTACAGAGGGGAAGGGGGTGGGGGAATGGGATAGGCCGGTGATGGGTAGTAAGGAGGGCACATATTGCATGGTGCACTGGGTGTTATACACAACTAATGAATCATCGAGCCTTACATCGAAAACCGGGGATGTACTGTATGGTGACTAACATAATATAATAAAAAATCATTATGAGAAGGGTAACCGTGGTTTGACAGGTCTGCAAGCTTACCCATTTAATCCAAGAGTGAGCATGATCCCTATGACTGATGGAATGGTCCTTGAGGCTGGTACCCCAGCTGTTTGCTATCAGACCCCATCCTGTCAAATGGGATGGTATCACAGTAATCCGTTGAACCTCATGGAGGTAATACACTATACAAAATCAGTCTCCTGCCGGCTAGTGCATGTGCCCGTTTGTGGAAGCTGCAGATTAATCGTAACTCCTCCTCATTGTGGGGAGGTGGATGAAGGAAGTAGTAATTGACCGGTCAGGACATAAGGTTTAAGACATTCTTGCTGTTACCAAGTTGCGTCTAAGCCACACAAGGAATGGGCCAGAGAGCAATAAGCAAGGCACTCTTACCCCATAGGAGCACACAGGGCTGCTTCAGGGCCTGAACCAAGGAGAGGGACCAGGGGAGAAGGTGGAGCTGGTCTTGGAGGCATAAGATTCAGCCAAAGTTCAGTTTGCTTGGAAGCTGATGTAGGTGGGGGAATGCAGGAGGGGGCTAGAGCCATCCTACTACTATGGGCTAGAGATTTATGTTAAAAGAGAGAGAGAAGGGAAGGGAAGGAAGGAAAGAAGGACGCCACTGAGGTGGGACAGAGAGGAAAGAAGGAAGGGAGGGCGAGGGAGGGAAAAGAGAAAGAAAAAGGAAAAGATAGATACTTCCACAACTAGAAAATTTATGCAACATATTGAGGAAACCATATACTTACGTGGCTCCAACTAGAATAAGAAAGTTTATAAAGACAGAAAACTGTAATGTCTGGATGCTGCTATACTTATAAAAGTTGTAAAATTACAATGTAAATCCTCAAACAAAGAATGGAAATTGCTCCTTGCAATTAAGCTAGGAGTTGAAGGATCCTTGGGAAGTCAGATTAGAGAGCCACCTATTAAAGCCTAATATAAGCAGTGTGATCCAAAACCCATTTTCCTAAATTTGTCTCAGCATTTCTCCACCCTGGCACTGTACAGTATGATAGCTACTAGCCACATGTGGCTATTTAAATTTAACTTACAATTAAAGGGGGCACCTGGGTGGCTCAGTCGGTTAAGCATCTGACTCTTGATCTCAGTTCACGTCTTGATCTCAGGGTGGTGAGTTCAAGTGCCACTCCCAGCACAGAGCCTACTTAACAAAAAAATAAAAAATAAAATAAATTACAATTAAAATTAAGTCCGCAGTCACACAATCCACATTTCAAAAGCTTAACAGCCAAACGTGCCAAGTGGCTGCCCTACTGACCCACACACCCCTAGTTAATACTGCCCCTAGTTAATTAACTACTCTAGTTAATACTACAGGGGTGAGTGAGCCACCCCAAATGTTACCAATAACAATAACATAGGTTTCTCTGAGAGATGAGACAAAGAAATCGTCCATCTCACCTGAAAGCCACATCTTGACAGGAAATTATCAGTATGAATGAAATCACAAAGCAATTAATGGAGAAGAGATTTCTTCCATCAGCATTGCGGACCATTTAAAATTGGTAAATAAGGATACAGGAGAGTAGTCTCTGAAATACTTCAGGACCTGGATCAGCACTCTCAAAAATATATACCTTCCGGGGCACCTGGGTGGCTCAGTCGTGAAGCGTCTGCCTTCAGCTCAGGTCATGATCCCAGGGTCCTGGGATCGAGTCCCGCATCAGGCTCCCTGCTTGGCAGGAAGCCTGCTTCTCCCTCTCCCACTCCCCCTGCTTGTGTTCCCTCTCTTGCTGTCTCTCTCTGTCAAATAAATAAATATTTTATATATATATATATATACCTTCCAACATGGTTTACCTTGATTGTGGGAATATTATTATTGGGGTTTTTTTTTAAAGATTTATTTATTTATTTGAGAGAGAGAGAGAGAGAGAGAGAGAGAGGGAATGAGTGGGAGGGGCTGGGGAGAGGGAGAGAGAACCTCAATCAGACTCCACACTGAGTGAGGAGCCCAACTCGGCGCTCGATCTCACAACTCTGAGATCACGACCTGAGCTGAAATCAAGACTCAGACACTTAACTGACTGCGCCACTCAGGCACCCTTATTATTGTTGATTTTATCCTTTTGGGGGAAGTATTGTAAGAACTGTCTGTTGAAGTTAACAAGACCCTTCTTCTAAAAATGATCAGAGTGTTCACTGCAAGCCTGCCTCACCCTGGAAAAGGGATTTGAGGTTTACAAGAAGGATGAGCATGTTTAGATTTGAGCACGCAGTTTTGAGTAAAAAAGTAAATGTAACCTTGCCCCTCCCCAGAACCGGTTATCACAGATATGTTAGTTCTTAGTTTTAATAACAAATGTTAAGCACACAAGAGCCTAGAACATGAAGGCACCCAATATAAATTTGTTAATTGAAGAAAACACAAAATTTGCTTTGCTAAGCAAAGTCGATCACGCCTGCAATGACAGCCTTAGGAGTGAACATGTTAATAAGAATTAAGCTCCTGCTTCTGGCTGGCAACCTTGGGAAAGAGAGACCCATGAGAAGCAATGACGGGAGCTGGGAAACCACACATGGGCCGAGTTTGGTCCCAGGCCAGGACTACAGTGTTTAGAGTAGTGAACCCTGCTGGTGTCACTGATGCTCCTTGGCCTTCCCTGAAGCCAGCTCACCTGTCCAAGAGGAGTCACCATCATACTCACTGCCAGATGTGCCCACCCTGAAGGAGAGCCTATAGACTATGGTGATATCGTGGCAACAGAAGTTGAGAAAGGAAAGGAAAGAATGCACTGCTTTGCTTTGTGTCCATTCCCTCCCCTTAAATAACCCTCTTCTTAGGTTCCTTACAGGACTTGCTTTGTTTTACCTACACAAGTGAGTGAAGGGGAGGCAGAAATAAGCTTTTTCTATGGCTGAACAATTTAAGCACCCACCATGCTCCCAGGCTCAATCTAGGACCTGAACCTCTATAATATGCCTCAAGAGGCCAACACATAGTGTCTTGGTTGAAACCAAAAGCAATAATCATTGAGAAACCCTTGGGTTCCCCATGTAGTGCACAAACCTTGTGGGACCTGGGTCTTGGGGAAGGGGTGTGCAGAAAGACACCCTGACACGACTCTCAGAAAGTGGTCTGCACTACTGAGTCCTTGACTGAAGCTTGTGTTGGCCAGGTCAGGGACCCCCTCTCACATTCTTCCAGTCAATCCAGGACCATTAGAATGAGAGGGCAAAATAAACTCAGAAGATCTGAAATATCAAATATTATGAGNAAGAGGGAAAGAGAAAGAGAGAAGGAGAAGTTGGTTAAGACTAGAGTTAAAAGCTCAGGAAACAGATTGAGGTAAACACATACAAGGGGCACCTGGGTGGCTTAGTCAGTTAAGCATTAGACTCTTGGTTTCGGCTCAGGTCATGATCTCAGGGTTCTGGAATCGAGCCCAGTGTCAGAAGATCATCGAGTGCGCCTGGGTGGCTCAGTCATTAAGCGTCTGCCTTCGGCTCAGGGCGTGATTCCGGTGTTCTGGGATCGAGCCCCGCATCAGTCTCCTCTGCTGAGAGCCTGCTTCTTCCTCTCCCACTCCCCCTGCTTGTGTTCCCTCTCTCTCTGGCTGTCTCTCTCTCTGTCAAAAAAAAAAAAAGAAGAAGAAGAAGATCGAGCCAAGCATCAGGAAATGAGCCATGCCTCAGTCTCCACATTCAGCGGGGTGTCTACTTCCCTCCTTCTCCCTCTCTGCCCCTCCGCCTGGCGCTCTCTCTCTAAAATAAATAAAATCTTAAAAAATATATACAAAATAAAATAAAAATAAGCTAAATTTAAATTCAAGTAAAATCCCATCCCAATTGGATGAGAAACTGATGGTTGAATTTTAGAAGTAAAACTGATCTTTGTCCTCTACAATGCATCTCATGTTGCCTTAGCTCGTACCCAGTACCTACACTGATTAGGGTTTCTTTAGTAGGTGAACGGACTCAAACCTTCATACCAGAAGAGTCTAGAACTGTGCTAATATTTTAAGTAACTTTTACTACCAGACATGGCAGAATAAGAAGTCACGCCAGGGGCTCCTCACATTCTACCCATAATTCTCCAGGCCTCTACTATATCGGGTGCTACTCAGGCATCATTTTTTTGCGATAGGCAGAAGCCCACTCAAGCTGGCCAGTCTTCACCAAACTGCTCTGCCCAGGGTGAAAGAATCTTTACCAACTGACACCATGAAGCAACGCTAGAGACAGTATCCACATTCTTTTCGGGCTCTATTGCTTGCAAGCCTACTTGTCAGAACCCCATTCTCTTCTAGACAAGAATCAGTTGGTTGCAAGGAACAGAAACGACCCTGGTTAATTCAAATGAAGGTGGGTTTACTATAAAAGAATTGGCAGCTACCCCAGCTCCCAAAGCAGACTATTGAAACAATTTATTGAGTCTGGAGCCCTTCCTGAATTACCAAAAGGGAGGAGCCATTAAAGGATAATATAGCTTATTTATTCTTTCAATAGCTTCCCAGGCAGAGCAGGAAAGAAACCAGACCTCTCTTCTGAACAATAATGGGGCCCACTAACTCTGGGAAAAAGGCGAGATGTCCTTCTAATTGAGGAAATATATCCTTTTTCAATATGAGTCTAGATTGTACTCTCTAAAAATTAATGTCTGTTCCTGGGAGCAGTGGATGAGCTAATGTAACAATTCTATTAATCAAATGAATGGACATGATTGCTGCTCACACATATAGGAATATGGAAAAGGAAATCTGGCCAGGAAAATTTAAATCCACCACTAACTACAGACCCAGAAGTTCTTCTTCTCTCCCCCTGCCCCCATCTCCTCCCCTATACACACAGTTCTACAAGATTTGGGCATCATTTTGAACTAGCTTAACATCCTGGAGGATCACCTCAAATTGGCACAGTGAGACTTGGGATGATGGGATGGGGTAAGGATGGTGAATTTGGAGAGAGAGAAGATCCAAGAAGTGATATCCCTTCCTATGATTGGTGTGGAAACTGGCAAGTTTTCAAATGGGACACATTTTAAAAGGAGGCCCATGAAGAAGAAAAAGTTGTTCAGCAAAAGTCCAGGGAGCCTGAAGGATCTAGATCTGTACATAGTATCCCTTTAGAACTAAAGAAAACGTCTCAAAAAAAAGGAGCATTTTATAGTTCCCCTCTTTGACACTGAGTCTCCCTTCTGAAATTGCTTCAACTCTTCGGTGAAGAAACACCTGCATATAACCACTTAGGCTGTTAGTAATTTGGGAGACACTAGAAGAAGAGACCTGCAAGGGGAAGGAAGATCTGCCCCAAACACTTCTTCCTTTGATGTAGTGGAAAGAGACCTCAAGTGGGCTGTAACGAGGAGCTCCTGTTGGTGACAGGCTACACTGAGGGCAGGAGGAAATAACCATGATGATGGGATAGCCTGGCAGAGATGACAAATTTGAGAGGCAATATGACCAAGGCTTCGGGGTCTTTGTGTAGATTACAGGACTCTGCCCTCTAAAAGAGGAAGTGAAGGGGGCTCAAATTCCAAGTGACCCAATATCATCTGGTTACAGTTAGTTCTAAACCTCAGTTTCAAGCCCAAAGTTCTACACAGTCTGATCCACTTCTACCATACACACGCACACGCACACGCACGCGCACACACACACACACACACTCAGGGCTCCTACACTCCCTTGGGCTGTCTTGATTCTTCCAAATGAATCTGGGTGCCAACACAGCCCCGTCATCAACTTTCACTAAGAACACTGAAAATTTCCTATTTCAAGAGATCAGAACTCTTAAGTTTCAGAGGGTTGGTCATAGGCAATGTCACATCAATGTCACAGACTCTACCCCCCACGCTCTTACTCTCTTTCTTCCTTCTCTCTCCAAAGTAAGCAAATGCTTTTCCTTGCTCCAGCAGGTGTTGTGCCGGTACTCAGACTCCTTGGCTTCTCAGCTTCTACCTCAAGTGAGCCTGTCATGAAACTTCTTCCGGAAAACTACACGGCTGTCTCTTCAGCAAGTCCAGGGAGTACAATGCCCTCTATGTCACCAACCAACTCTAAGATCCAAAATAAGCCTGTGGGACTAGAAAAGGAGGCCAGAGAACCGTCTTCTGCCTCTGATTCTCAAAGGTCTCCTGTTCGCTTATCTCCACTCTTGTCTATGTGCCTGCTTCATGCTGCTTATCAGCAAGGCACAGGGTCAGAAAATGTCTCTCCCAATCTATCTGCAGCACCTACTATCAAATGATTAAAATCACTGTGTCTTAGTAGAATTTCCTGAAAGATAAAAAGAGTGAGCATCTAACTGGTAGCTTTGGGTCAGGTCCAATCTGCTATTGCCCAGGGGTGAGGGAATGAGATGAGTACAGTAAATATGGCCAAATCTTTTTTTTTTTTTTTAAGATTTCATTCATTTATTTGAGAGAGAGAGTGTGCGCACAAGCATGAGTAGGGGCAGGGGCAGAGGAAGAGGAAGAAGCAGACTCCCCGGTGAGCAGGGAGCCTGATGTGGGGTTCAATCCCAGGACCCCAGGATCATGACCTGAGCCGAAGGCAGGTGCTTAACCAACCGAGCCACCCTGATGCCCAATATGGCCAACTCTTAATAGGACCTGTAGGCAAGGCAGGCACAGAAGCTTGTCTCACACAAGTAGCTACTCTATTTATCCCTGGTGGTTATTGTGGAGTTCAGAGGCTTCAATAAATAATACCCACCCCATTCTCTGCCTGAGTTCTGAATCAGCTGAGAAATAATGCAAAAGAATACGGTAAATGAGAGGTCAAAATAACAACACTATGATAAAGTTGATATTGATAGATGTGGCTTTATCATTAGGAATTGGGCTTCTTGATCCTGAACCCCAGGATTAGGGAAAGTAGCCCACTCATTCATAGACTGTGCAAGAAAACTGTAGCTCTCCCTACCCACCACTCCATCCTCCACCCCATCCATGGAAGACCATTTTAAATTTTACTTCATGGAGGAGGAGAGTAGAATGTGTGTATCCTGGGGGAGTCTGGCTAAAAAGAGCTAGAGGAGTTGTGTTGAGCATACCCAATTCATTCTTTCCAAATTTACCAGAGCAATGACCACTTTGCCCCAAGGGCTCAAATCAAAAATCTAATCTGAATCTAATCAAATCTCTAGATCTAACTACTAATTCACCAGCAATATATGAGACAAAGAAACATTTTCAATGATAATTAAGCAATTCTTGCCTACTGTGGGACCTTCTGCAGGATAAACGACTCAGGTTCCTTAGCCAATAAATTTCAAAGAAAAAAAAAAAGATGGAAGGTAAATGTATAGATTAAAAGAGATCTAAGAAAATTATAAACTAATATTAATGATCAGATCTGATTCTAAAAACAAGCTGAAAAAAATTATGACATAATCTGGGAAATGTGAAGGCTAATTAAATTTTTTAATGCTAACTGAACATTAAATAATATTAAGGAAATAAGTTTGAGTGTCATAATGGCTTTGTGGTTACGTAGGTTTTTTTTTTTTTAAGTGTTTTGAATTCCCATGCAGTTGAGGGTACTATAGTCAAAACCTGGTCGAGGTAAACTGGAATGTTCTTGGCTGATCTCAGTAGATAAACTGATACGGTCAATAGAACATGTCTGGCATACAAAAAAAGTGAACTACAACTTTATAATTTGCTCACACTATGATCTCTCTCATTCTGAGAAGCTGCCTCTTAATGGTTTCCTAAATTTAGAATCCTTTGAGGGAGTCATTCCAGTCAGCTCTGAAATCTGGACTTTTTTATCTTTCCAGATTTATTTAGGATCTAATCACTGTTTCTGAGCTAATAAAAATTCAGACATCTTACTCTGTTCTTATACCCTCTTTAAGAGCAATTAGACTTAGATGCCTCTCCCTTTCCCATTTTTATTCACCCATTCTGGTCTTCTCAACATGTGGTGAGAGGAGGTTAGTCTCTCCATGGTTCCTTTCCTTGGGTGAGGTAATTTCAAAACAGCATTACTTTGAATCAGGTTTGAGCAGTCTGATGAATAACACAACTGGTAAACAATTGTTCTGCACCCTCCATGTCTAAAAGGCCCATACACAGAAGGACTCCTTTTCCTCCACGACTGAAGCCTTCCTGCTTCAGCTACCCCTGTTTATTAAGGCACTGCAGCCCACCAGCAACTCTGTGTGGCCCCTAGCAGCCCATGCACAAATGCTAAGTCTAACAGCCGTGTAGTTCAAGGATAAACTGCAGCCATTATTCCCAAGGCTCTCATTTTTACTGTGCTATGCCTTGTCTGAGAGCAGTGTGGCCAGCATGTGCTTGCTAGGTTCTGTGTAGCAGGCATCTGCTGAGGCCGGTGTCAGCTGAGCCATTCGTACCTACCCCACCCCTCAAACCCTGGCCCAGGGCGGTATCTGCCTAAATCCTGCCCTTAATAAATGTTGAGGCCACCTACATGCACTGAGACAGAGGCATTTTGGCTGAAGGGAGGAAAGGCCTGCCCCTGTATCCTAAAGCCAGCCCATAGCCCTGCCTCTATAAAAAACAGATGCTCACTTGTGGATAAAAGCCCGAGAGTTGTGGGGACCCACCAAGGAGAAACCCCACACATCTGGCACCAAAAACCTGAAGTTGCCCGTCCAGTTATAAGTGATAAAAACCAACTCCATCCATAAACGAGCCAGCCACACGGCTGCATGTGAACCACCATCAGCCACACGGTCACAAATCCATGCTTACTAAAGTCTGTACCTCAAGCTATGGATCCTGGCCTCACCAGAAGCCTCTTCACATGTTAGCTGGATCCCCAAATTCTACTTCCTGTTTATTTCTTAAGGCTTCTAATCCAGTGAAATTGGATCTTGAAGTTCTGTGGATCCTTAGTCAATAGCCCCCTCTCTCCCTCTCCTGAGTTCAAAACCAATTAAAAGGTAGAAGTCAACATATTACTTTTATTATTGATAAAGCTAATATTGGAGAAGTGATTTATATAATTGGATAAACTTTACAATAGTGAGCCCCAGAAATAAAAAGAGGCTTACCTAAGCAGTAACAGATCATGCTGGAAAACCAAGGTCTCCCCACTGGGGCAAGTCCCTTGAAAGCGTCCTACAAAACACATGCTTCTGTGGCCAGTCCAACTGCCAAAGATTGACACAGAGAAGCTGAACCAGTGTGCTCACTTTGCTCTTCTCAAATTCTCTGATAAGTTATTGACTTCTCTTCTCGGGAGAGAGGCCAAGAGTGTTACGCCAGAGGAGCTCCCTCCATATGAAATAAACCCCTGGGAGGGAGGGAAACCACTTTTCTCCAACAATAGTGTTAAAAAGAAAACCACGGGCACACACCACTTGCCTGAAGACCTCCACCCCAGCCCACTTGCTCCTTCCACACTGTCATCAGAGCTTGTATACTGGGGAGCACCCTCTGTTCAGCCTCTAGCTCACCTTTCCTGCTGGCTAACCAACTGAGAATGTTTTGTATATCTTGACAGAAGTACAGGTTACATAAGTATGTGCATTTGTCAAAATGCACTGAACTATACACAAAAGATCATTGTTCACGTGTGGGTCCTGTTCAATCACCACTGTGTTGATGTTTATACAATCCTATGGATTTGCCAAAACCTATCTAACTGTATACCACAAAGGGTAAATATTACTGTAAGTTAGAAGGGAAAATTAATACCCCAGGTAGTGGGGGGAATGCAAAATATAATACATACTATAGCAAATGAACCTAAGTGTTTAACAAATGAGTAACATAACTACAATGAAGGAGGTGAGAAGGAAACCAAATTTACTTTGGAAAACTATATTTTGAACAAATCCTGTAAGACTGAATACAAAGTACTGTCCATAAATTATTCTGTATTTTTTTTTAAGATTTTATTTATTTATTTGAGAGAGAAAGAGAGAGCGTGAGCATGGGTGGAGGTGGAGGAGAAGAGGGAAAGGGGCAGAGGGAGGGGGAGAAGCTGAGCAGGGGGCCTGACAATAAGTGGACAATGATGCAGGGCTCAGTCCCAGGACCCTGGGATCATGAGCCAAGCCAAAGGCAGATGTTCAACCAGCTGAGCCACCCAGGGGCCCTATTCTGTATTTCAAAGATGTGTTCCTCATAATGATATTGATTACCAGTTCTGAAATAACATGTACACACTTGGGTTGATCAACTATGTATATGTAATGGAGATAATGAGAGCCAGTTTCTCCTGTCAAAGAAATATGTTACAAACAAGGAGAAAGGGAAGGGTGGAATAAACATTGTGGTGTTAGATTGGGGGGAAAGAAAAGAAAAGAAAAGAAAAGAAAAGAAAAGAAAAGAAAAGAAAAAAGAAAATCAAAGGATCAAAATGGAGTCACTTAAGCCAAGTCACCAAACCAGGTCTTAACAGTAACCTAATTGTGTTAACCAGGATGCTACGGATGTTACTTAAACAAGAGGGCTGAAAGCTATCAGCGGAAGGGAGGAGGGGAAGGGACAAAAGCGGAGAAGGAACTATTTCGTTTTACAGAACCTACCGTTCAAGCCAAGGAGACGCCCAACTAGGTGTTTCACCTGATAGCCCCTAGCTAAGTGTGTCTAGCCTGGTATCTCCTTACTGAGCCAGTGTGAGCCGGACTGGAGCTCAGGACCTGTGCAGAACCCCCCGAGTTGTCCTGAAGTTACCTGCAGTTCATTACAATACCAAGATCTCCGTCTACAGCAGGGTTTTCTGCCATTTTTAAAACATATGTTGTATGCACTAGCATGTTGACATGCTAGGCATGCCCAGTTGAACCAACAGTGCCTAAGCTCCCTGCCCCGCCCACTAATACACTGAATCAAAGCTTCCTGTGCCAACCACCACAGGGAGACCATGCTTTGAGAGCTATCCCCGTCTCCTTACTTGTACCACGTAATAAAAAGTTCTTTGCTTACAAATTTCCTTGGGTTGTGTTCAATTTGATGCCCCTCAAGTGGCAGCAAACCCCTGGAGTTCAGTTACAATTGCAATTTCAATCTCCCATAGAAATGTAATCTTAACCAGAAATGTTCTGGTCAGCACCAATAAGAATATCTGTCACAGGGCCCTGTCCATTCCCCCTCCACAGAAAAATGAGCTAATCTGCATGATAAGACCCCCTGCCATTTCCCCCAAGGGAAGGCGACTCTGCCTAAAACAATTATTTCTTTTCTTTCTGCTAATAATGTCTTGCCACACCCTCCTTCCTATAAAAATCTTGTAATTTTGTACCACTTCTCAGAGTATCTCTCTGCACTTGCTAGATGGGGTGCTGCAGGATTCGTGAATCGCTTAATAAAGCCAATTAGATCTTCAGATTCACTCAGTTGAACTTTTGTTCTTTAATAGTCATCAAGATTAATCATTCTAGACAACACTAGGACACCTTTTGTTCCGTTTCTGTTGTGTGTCATGAGAAATGTAAAATGACCAGTTTCCAGTTTCCAATTTAGTGGAATCATTACTACAACCCCCTAGTGGAAATGTTCCTGACTTGGGTAGTAAAAGAATCTTGGTGTCAGGAAGCCAACATTTTGAGAATGGCTATTAAAGTATAATTATGAGTAAGGACACTCCCATCTTCCAAAGGACATCTGTGTCTTTTGCAAGCTTTCTGCAAATCAGGTATATTTGTTGTTACAAAAAAGCTGCAATGAATATCCTCAGTTAGGGCCCTTCAATCAAAGAGCCCGACAGTCTAATGGAAGAGACTAATATTAGGTCAATAGTTATGAAAATAATTAATTATCATCGTGGTAAATGTTATGAAATTCTGGGACAGTGCATTATGCAAAGATCTAACCTCACAGGGTGGATGGTGAGTCACAAAAGCCTAAGGAAGTCACATTTACGGAAGTGACTAAAGAAGTGACATTTAAGCTGAGACCTGAAGGATGAGTAGGAGCTGGTCGGGCAACAGGGTAGAGACAGGTACAGATGAGGCAGAAGGGTCAGTATAGGTGAGGGTTTCTGGATGGGGTATGCACCACTAGCACACCACAGATACAACTGCATATGGGCAAGGGAGGTGGCCCCTTCAGGGAGTTAGTTGCCAGCAGCCCTGTCTGCCTGATCCTTAGAATGGGGTGGGGAAAGGTTGAGGGTGGCAGGGACTGGAGAGCCAAGGACTTGATGTTCAACTGTGAAGTGCTTTGGCTTTATTTTATCCCATACACAGTAGAGGGCTACCAGAGGGTTTTCAGGAAGGATTTTCAGAAGCTCTAGCTTGTGGCAGTGTGGCGGGTAGTCTGGAGAGGGATAAGGCTGAAGAGAGGAAAGCCAGGCGGGGGACAGAACCAGTTGTGTGGCCTTTGGCAAGCCACATAACCTGGCTGAGCTCCAGTTTTTCCATCTGAAAATGGGGATGATAATTACTACTTTATAGAGCATTGTCATGATGGCTGAGATAAAGTGTTACAGATGTTAAATGCTCAGTAAATATTCACACTTCTTATTTGCCTAAATTCTTCATTCTCCCTAACTTCTCACATCTACTTTGGCATGAAATCCTATCCATCCTCCCTCCTAAATACCTCTAAATCTGTTTTCTCCTCCCTGTCTCCCTTCTTTACTTCACTCTCATAAATTCTCATTTGGTTGCCTACCTGGGTTCCTGCATGCAATCTGTTGCTCCCCTAAACCACCCCGCACCTTGGCTACGGGCAAATTAAACAGAACCCTGGGTTTCATCTGCCTACTTGAAAACCCTCCTGATTCTTCACACATTAAACAGGCACAACCAAATCCCTAACTATGGGTTACGAGGTTCTTAATAATCCCCCCCAACCTGTGTATCTATCCTTACTCCTTACCACCCTCCCAGCCCATCCCCACCCTGTTCCCTCTACTGCAGACATTTGGAGTGCACAGTGATCCCTCAACACCCTGTGCTCTTTCACACCCCACATCTTCATTCACACTTTTGCTTCTACTCCAGGAACCTTCCTCCATGGGTGCCTCACAAACAAAAACCCTGATCGTACTTTGAGACGCTGGGTCAGTGTCACCTCTTCCTTCCTTTATGTTCACAAACTCCCCAAATTCTGTATTTCTTCCTTCCCTGGACTTTACAGCATTGGGTACATCCTTATAGTCCTTATCAAATGTATTATAATTATTTTGTTTATATTAATGTTTCACCTTCAAGAGTATGGATTTCTCAACAACACCAACCTTCTTCAACCACCCTTGTACCCTATCTCAGTGCCTAGCACAAACTCTATCAGGTACCAGACCTGCTGAACAACTCAATGTATGAATGAATCAAATGTAAAAGTTACACTGCATTTAGCTGGCCTGGCGATTAAGAGGACTTGGCCTCTAGGTGGCCTATGTTTAGGGGATCTGCTTGGGCCATCATAGCCTGGTTCCTCCCTGCCTCCAGGGAATCTGGTCAGAGGAACAACTAATTCCCTCTCTCGCGTCTCACCTTGCTAGCACCTGGACCCCACCTTGGGACGCAAGCCAGCAGCCCTGTCCTCGTGTGAAGCTGCAGTGCCATCTACTGGTGATTGGAAGACCTGCAGATCAGGCTGAAGGAGGAAGGGGAGGAGGAATTAAGGGCCACTTTGGCTTAAACTGGCCATAGAATCTCAGTTATTGGACCCCCACACAGGACAGTTTTCCCCACCTGTATGAGTTCAGACTTGATGGAGGCCTTATTGTATTTCCTGTTGACCAAAGCCATATCTCAACGGTCAGAGCTCTTTCTTCAAGCCTCTCAAAGCCAGGACCCCCAACCCACAGTCCCCTCAGAAGGAAGAGACCCTAACTCTGTGACCCAAACATCTCCTTGGTCCTCTCAGGGAGTAGAGCCTCTCAGTTAGGGCCTGTTGACCACACTCGAGAATTTGTGACAGAAGCCTCTCCTTTAGGCTTTGGTAACCAGATGCCCCCATCAAAAGCTTCAGTACGCGGGGCTACTGACAGATGTCTCAGTGATGAGGTACATTTCCTCAGGTCCTCAGTGACCACAGCACCTCGGTAGGCCCCTCACTGACCAGAGCCCACCCTCAGCACTGTCAGGGACTGGGGACCCTCACTCAGACCTCAGTGACAACATCCCAGGTCAACCCCCTCAGTGACCAGGACCCTCACACAGACCCCTCACTCAGTCATCCAAGCTTTTCCCTCCATTCCCTTAGCCCCTCACTCAGCCTCTCAGTGAGCCAGTTCTCACTCAGGTCTTAGTGACAGGGCCTCTACCTCAGACCCCTCCTCAGGGATGGCATTACTGAAGTAGAACCACCAAAACAAAATTGAAAAAAAAGTTTTTTAAAAAGTATTTGCAGAAAAGCATCAAGGTAACCATCACAGGATAAACTTGAATTGTATTACTGAACTAAACTTATTTTATGGTTTAATTGTTTTACTTTGAATGACATATGGAGACCAACCACAGACTTTAGCATGTTTAGACCTTTCACAGTCTAGATCCAGCCCCATACCCTCAGGGCCCTGGTGCCCATCACTTAGGGCGCAGAGATTGAGGGGCCTTAATTAAGGTCTAGTGAGCATAACAAGAGTTAGGCAGTCCCTCCAGACTGCCCATCTCCTTTCTGCTTCCCTTTGGTCCCCGAAGAAGCTGCCAAAGCCCCTTGCCTCCAAGACCTCTGCCTCCGGCTTTGTCCCTGGGCCCCTTGTCCAGACAGGGGCCACAGCTGCGCCCAGGTCTCACGAGGAAGTGTGAGCCTACTGGGCTAATTGGTAAATCCCAAGGATAATCTCCCAAAAGGCCAGCGTTGGCCACCTCTGCCCCAGCCCACATGCATCAGAAGTGATTAGCAATAACCCTCCTCGAAACGTTGCTGCCAAACAGTAATCCACATGAACAGTATAACAGATAAACCAACTTCTACTTTTACCCCAGGTCCCCTGGGAACATGGTACAGGGTCCAAAGTAAATATGATTATGGAAGAAACTGGTGGCATGGATGTAGGAAATTGTGACTCACCATCCCCACTCCCATTCCCAGCCCTCCCAGAACCTTTTGTTCCCTCTATTTTGGCCCAAGCAGGCTTCCCTGCACTTGACCAGACTGCCCATGAGTCCCTTTAAGCATTAACCACTGTTCTTGGTCGCCAACTGCCCCAAGGCCTGTTTTCCCCTTTCACAAGCAGATCCTTCAGCATTAAGGCTTCTTTTCAAAGAAACAAAACCATTCCCCTGCTTACCAAAGTCATCGTGGGTCAATCATTCCATTCATTCATTCATTCATTCATTCATTCATGCATTCGTTCCTATCACACAACTTTATTGAACTCTACTATGTGCTGGGCCCTGTGCTAGATGTTGGGGATAGAGCAGTGAATAAAACAGTCAGAACCCCTGTCCTTGTGGAATTTGCCTCCAAATGGGAGACACAGGTGTTAGATAAACTACACAGTTACTTATTTAATAAACAGTATGATATATGCTGCAAAAGAGTGGGCCTAGCATACATCTAGGCCTGCGCTATATGCTCGGGGTGATCATAAAAGAAGTGGATAAGACGTAAGTATACTGTTAAAGAGTCAGAATCTAGGTAGAGAGCCAACCCAGAACTCCTGCTGGGGAAGGAGAAGGTTGGAGAAATCTTGCGCTCTAAATAAAGTCCTTGAGAGTATCTCAAGCGCTCCTGATGACTGGAAAAGACAAAATGTGGGTAAAGGAGCCCAGGAAACAGGGCCAACAAGTCAGGACTGGGATGCTAAACTAGCACCAACAGGCCCAATAAGAAAGCAAACTAAGTTTAGAAAACGTAGCCCCAGAGAGCTGCTGGCAGTACCGGCTGGGTAGGATAAAGGGAAGGGTATAAAGGGAAAGAGGCATGAAGGGAAGGCAGGGTTTCTTAGAATCAGGGTAAGAGGCGAGCAGTCTTCCCTCATCTGTTTAGTCTATATCGGTCAATGCCAGGCATTACACTGGGCACTAGGGATATGACAACTAACAGAAAAGTTTAATGGGGGAAATACACACAAAATGCAACACAGTAATCGCTATGAACCATAGGCATGAGGCTCAGTGGTGACCCACTACTAAGCTTATCCCTATAATAACGTCACCCTCACTAATTCGGCAGAAAAAGGGGTGGTGTCAGAGCCAGGACTCAGGAATTGCTTCTCCAAAGCCTATGCCACACGCACAGTAGCCAGGAGTGGGCAGACTGCTAACACACCAAGAGTCATGCCAATTTCAAGTCATCATATTGCATTGAGATGTAATAGGTATTTTTACCACCAACTTTCATTTCCTGCAAAAATCCTGTCCAGGTTTAGATAAAATTGGGTTTAACCTTTGAGAGCGTGTATGAATATGGATGTCATCCATCACACGTGGTGGGTGGAGAAAAGACGGGGAATGGCTGATGCACATGGCTGAGAATGAGTCTAGTTCCTTAGGCCAGGAAGACAGCTGAGTGGGAGGCCAGCAGGAAGGAGCAGCAACGATGAATCAGGGTTTTGTGTCCTGGAGGCAACAGTGACATCAGGAGACCTCTCGCATGTGAAGGAATGGAGGGGCCCAGACCTCGCAGGTCTGGAACTGGGAAGAGAAGCAGCAGCCCAGGTGCCTGGAAAGCCTCATGGCAGAGCAGCGTCTCCTGACTGTGGGATCCATATGCTGTCCTTGGAAATCTGACTGGTGGTGAACTATTTCTGTTTTCTAGTTTCTCTTCCTCTCTCTTCCTCAGAAAGACTCTCAGAAATGCCAGCTATATTTGTACTTTCTCCAATGAATATGTATTGCCTGTATAATTTTTAAAGATATTTATTAAAAGTCATATAAAGAAAAGACTCTGAAATGATAATGCTACTTGAGCTCAACTCAGAAGAGTTGTTAAAAAAAAAAAAAAAAACAACGAGCAGTTCAACCCCAGTTAGGAATTGGGGGTAGGGGGTGGGCAAGCAGCTGGTTTTTAGGTCTGAAAACTCTAAGGTTGTGGGGAGGGTGGGACAGGGCAGTCAGAGTACTTAACTAGCTCCCTACCCTCATGGCCACAGCATTCTTCCAGAACACCCCTCTGCCAGACCTCCCCGAGGTTCCACAGTGGTTTGTCCCCATGAAGAAAGTTGTTTCCATTGCAGATGGATAATGGTGGCTGGAGAGACACTAAGGAGACTAACCAGCTCAAGGCCTCAAACTGCAGATTCAGAGGGAAGCCAGGATCTAGTGAGCAGGAAATGCCACCCAAATGTGTGGCATCTCTTCCCTCCGTCTTTGTCAGTCCATATCTGCGAGAACAAGCCCACACTCCACCTCCCCTGTGGAATTTTCCCTGAGTCTTTTGGCCACAATGGACCTCTTCTTCCTGGGGTTGGTTATCTTTAATTATCAAGATTAAGCACCATTCTGTCTTTCCTCTTTTGGAAACTATCTGCTATATACTCTTTCTGTTTATTCACTGGGGCCTCAGTGTATTCTTTTAAAATAAATTTATGGAAGTTCTCGTAGCAGCTGACTGCAAATATTTCCCTAGTTTGTTTGCCTTTTTATTTGGGTTGCCTTTTTTTTTTTAACATGCAAAAGTGTAAAATATTTCTATAGTCAAGTAAGTTAACCTTCCCCTTGCTCTCTGCTTCTGTCGCTTCTAAGATGGAAATCTACTTCCTTCCAGAGATGTGATAAGTAGTTTAGTGTTTCTGAGGTTTTTAAAACTCCTCAGTTCATCTGGAAAGCTCTTGGTAGACAATGTAGGAAAAGATGTCGATTATTTTTTTCTTGATAGTAGCCGGTTTTCCCAGACCATGTACAGAATAAATCTGTTCCTTTACCAGCAATTCCTGATTCCACCTTTATCGTCTAGTGAACTCACATGTTTCCAGGCCATCTTTTTTCCAGGCAACCTTTTCAGTTCCAGGCAACCATTATTTTGACACTCGGCAGCACATTCTGTATTTTTCTCTGTGAACTACACTTGAAATTGTTTAAAGAAAGAAATCACATATTTTCCTTCCAATTTTTCATTCAACAAATACTGGTTAAATGTCGACTATGGGCCAGGCACTTGCTGGGTGCTGGAAACCAAGTGGAGAATAAGACAGGCATGGTATCTGCCATCGCTGTTCTCACAGTCAAATAAACAATGATGATGAAGTGTGGAGTGTTTAGCAGCAAGCCGTGTATCTTAGAGGTGATGGAGGGAAGGCACAGAGAAGGCTCCCAGAGGCTTCCTCCTGACACCAAGGAGATAAGCGGCACTAATGCAAACAGGAGGAGGCTGGCAGAATCCAGGATGTGATGGGACCCGGGCCAGACCATCCCTACTAGAACCTTGATTCCAGCTCCTAGAGGAAAAGGAAGAGGTGAAGACAGGAATTTGATGACTCTAGCTGGCTGTCCTGAGCGGGAGGTGTAGGGGAGGGGGGAAGAGCTCTAGCTCCAGGCAGGTGTCATGACATTTCCATGTGGTTCTCATTTCATTCCCAGAACCCTCCCGGAGGTTACATTATTTACCCCACTGCCTACATGGGGAGATGAACGCTCAAAGTGTTTACATTACCCACCTCCTGGGGGCCCAGATCCCAACATATTCAGGATGAAAGGAGGCCCTGAAGCAGGGGCACAGCCACCCGGTCCTGGTGTCTTCCTTCCTCGGGGGAAATGCTGCCATCCCTGGACCTTTGTGCTTCCCATTCTCCCGTCATACGATCCTACACCTAAGTCTTCCTAACATTGTGCAGACTCACCAGAGTTAATGGACTGGCAGGGGCCTGGGTCAGACCTTGGCATCTCTGGTCCCATACCCATTGTTGTCTTTTCAAGTCCTACGTTCTCCACCCAGACACATTTAAAGCTCAGTGAGCTCACACGTAGTCCTCAGCACCTGCTGCTTGTTGCAGACACTTATACTGAAGCTTCAGTACAACCCACACAAATGCAGAACTGCAGCCTTACCGGGTATCTTTTGGGACTTCTTTCCCAAAAGCTTCCCGTGCCCGCCATCTCATTCTCAGCAGGCCATGCCCGAGGCCCACCCATATGGCTACCATCTTCCTTTGTACCCTGTGCTCCAACTTCATGCCAGTTGCCTCCTATCCTTCTTATTCCCCTGCTGTGCCACTGTAGATATAGTCACTATTCCCCATACCAATGCCACTCAAGGTATGGCCTGTGGACCAGTGCCAGGCCACAGATTCTTTGTACTAGCCCATGATGAGATAAGTTCAGAAATGAAGAGTAAGTGCTTAGAAACTTGTATAGCAACTTGACAGAATGATTGTGTGATTTGAATCCAATAATAAATACTGGCTCGGATCCTGAAACGGAAAAAGGACGTAAGCAGGAAAACTGCTAAAATCTGAAGAGTCCATAGTTTAGTTAATTGTACTATACTGATGTTAATTTGTTAATTTTGACAAATGAACCTTGGTTATCTAAGATGGTAATGTTAGGGGAAGCTGGAGGCAGGCTATACAGCATTTCCGCTCTCCTGGCAACTTTTCTGTATATCTAAAATTATTCCAAAATGAAACTTGTATTTTTTAAAATATGGGCTTATGTTTTGTATGTTTTTTCTTCAATTTCATTTTTTGAGCAATTTAATTGCATTTTATAAAAGTGTCAGTCTGCAATGGATCCAAAATGGAAATTTTAAAAATAAAACTGGTTTTTCCCCACAGATAGCTAGAAGAGAACTGCTTTATCTGTATCTCCCACAGCACTTGTCACCATGATCATTATGGACGCTGATCATGAATACTTGCTAGGGGCGCCTCAGTGGCTCAGTCGGTAAAGTGTCTGCCTTCAGCTCAGGTCATGATCCCAGGGTCCTGGGATGGAGCCCTGCATCCGCTCCGTGCTCAGTAGGGAGTCTGCTTCTCTCTCTCCCTCTGCCCCTCTCCCCCACTCATGCTCTCTCTCTTACTTGCTCTCTCTCTCTCTCTCAAGTAAATAGATAAAATCTTTTTTTTAAAAAAAAAATGAATACTTGCTGATCATGGCCAAACTCACAGGTGCAAGTTTGTGGACAAGTCACTGTACACTGTGGATATAGTCACAGCCCAGGGCTCTGTATTACTCAAATTCAGGCACATTTCAGGGCTCAGTCACATACCCAGTACTGTCACAACTCAAGGCCAAGCATGGGCTGTGACAGGACCCTGGGAAGTGCTAACAGGACAGGCTCTGGGTTGTTGACAGGGTCCTAGGATGTGCCTTTATTCAAAGGCTGACAAGCCCTGTTCTGTGACTTTATCTGAGGTACAACAAAGCCCTGAAGTGTGACACCATTCTGGAATGTGCTGTATCAATGAGTGCTGGGCTGTAACGGGTTGTGGTTATGGCAAGGAACAGACTCCAATTCTCTCTGGGTTTCACAGGGCACCGGATGTTCTGTGAAATAATAGCACTAACATTCAGGGTGGATACTAGTTTGTCTTAGATCTGCAGACTGGGACAGCTGAACCAATCCAGAGGTGAAAGTGCATCTGGGGGGCGCCTGGGTGGCTCAGTCGTTAAGTGTCTGCCTTAGGCTCAGTTCGTGATCCCGGCGTTCTGGGATCGAGCCTCGCATCAGGCTCCTCTGCTGGGAGCCTGCTTCTTCCTCTCCCACTCCCCCTGCTTGTGTTCCCTCTCTCGCTGGCTGTCTCTCTCTCTCTGTCAAATAAATAAATAAAATCTTTAAAAAAAAAAAAGTGCCTCTAGGTGTGTTAGGCCAGATTTCAGATTCTTGTTCTGTGCTCCAGAACTACTGATCAAGCCTGTCCTGGTTCCTGGGGTATGGAACAGACACAGGACTCCTAACCCATAGCACAGAATTCCCTGCTTCCAGGGGATCAGCCTTGGGCCATCACCCCAGGGAGTTTGGTTGGAGTCCACCTAATGCCCCCCCCCCAGGCCTTGCAGCTCCCAAAGCTGGTGGAGGCTGCCCCTGAGCCTGTCTCAGCTGAGCTTCACCCCAAGGACTGCTCGCCAGCTGCCCCTCTCGGAGTCCAGGCTGCATGGGGCCACAGTGCCATCTGCTGGCTGTTGTGAGCCACGCTGGTCAGACCCAGAACACAGAGTATGCTGGGCAGACTGGGGGCACTGGGAAGCCTCCCCCAAGTACCCCAGCTCAGGATTAATGGAGTGCATTCCCCCTCAAGAACCCAGCTACCAAGGCCCTCACTAAGACTGCAGTGATCAGATACTGGCCATGGTCCCCAGGTCCCAGGTATCAAGCCCCTCACTCAGCCCTTAATTCCAGTCCCCAGTAACCAGGGCCTTTCACTTAGGCCCCATAATGACCAGAAACCTTCACTTGGGCTTCAGTGACCAGAACCCCTCACTCAGGTCCGACAGTGACCAAGGCCTCTCACTTAGGCCCCTGAGTGACCTGGCCCTACACTCAGGCCACTCAATGACCAGGACCTACAGCTTATGACTCCCAGAGACAAGGGCCCCTCAGTGACCCAGAGCCCCTCACTCAGGACCCTCTGCACCTCAGTAACTAGAGACCCTTACTCAGAGCCCAGTGGGCACATGGTGTGGCATTCTGGGGAGCTCTTGTCTCCCCAAAAGCCAGGCAAGTCCTATCTGGTTCATCCATCTATCTTCCTCCTTCCCCTGGGTCTCCACAACAGAGGCTTCTGGTCCCTGGGACTTTCCAACTTTTTTTGCAGTTGCTCCTGCTCCCTGCTTCGGATGTGGCCACAGCTGTGCCCTGGTGTCATGAGGAGATTGGGCTCTGCAGGGGCAATTAATCCGATCCCAGGAACTCTGGCCTGAGAAACTAGATTCCATAGCAGGGCGGCCTACCATTACCACCAGGAGCTCACTTCTGCTGGCCCCCCAACACCAGGCCACACACATATGGGTCACCTCACATACACACACAGACCCAGCAAGACAAGGCCTCCATCACTTCATGGTCCTGCCATAAAAAGGCCAAGTGCTCCTCAGACCCAGCATCCCACCAGGCCTGACACCCACCCCAGGCCCTAGTGTGACTCTTCCATTCTCCCTTCCTTCCAGACCCCAGCACAAGTCAGGCCCTTCCCTCCTTAGCCTTTATTCCACTCAAGTTCATCTGTTCATTCAAACAAGCATTAAATGAGCCTCTGCATGTGTTGGGAATCACCGAAATGGGGGCTTGGGGGTTTGCATGCAGGGGACAGCAGCACAGAAGGAGCATTTGGGCTGAGATGTGAAGGATGAGTAGGAGTCTGCCAGAAGGTCAAAGGATAGGAAGGTATCTGAAAAAGGAACGGATGTATACAGTGCACCGAGGGCAAGGCCACCACTGAGAGAACTCCACACCCACCCGGCAGGGCACAACATGAAAAGCAGGCAAGGAGGGAGGGAGAAGACAGACTTGGACAGAGTCGGCTACGGAAAGTAGACTATGGGGTTGGGGGTAAAGGTGGATGTGGGGAAACCGGCTGGGACTAACTTGAAGCCATCTACGCAACAGATGATACAGCCTGGCTACGACAGCAGCTGCACAGGTGAACAGCAGCAGCAGGATTCGGGACAGATTTTGGAGGAAAGATGGATGTGACTTGGTGACGAACAGAATTTAGAGATAAGAGAGATGAATGGCAAAGATGACTTCACGTCTCTAGTACAATAATAACGTAGACCGAGGCACTGAATTCCTAGTTGGGAAGACTAGAGCAGTATCAAATTCAGGAAGAAAGTCCCAAATTCCATTTTAGAGATTGCTAAGTTAGAGATACCTGTGCTCAGAGGTGAGGACTGGAGATATAAATCTGGAACTCATCAACACATAAGAAGTATGTGAGGCTATGGGTGTGGACGAGATCACCAGGCTCTTGGGAGATGCAGGGATGCCTGGTTCTGGGTCAAGCTGACCCAAAAAAGTTCCCAGAATAGCCAGCAGATCTTCCTTATACCTTTATAGACAGCTAGATTCCCCTTATCTTATTTTTCCCCAAGGTCAGAAGTGAATATCTACATTCCAGTAAAGCCTTTAGACTCCTATAGGGAAGGCCCCTGCTCTGACCCCATGACTTGGGGGATCAAAGTTTTCTGTGTCCTGTGATGCCTGGAACTGGCTGGGGCCAGCAGTGCTGCTGGTGGGTCTGGGTCCAGATCCATGTGGCCATGGTCCCTATTTCCTCCCTTTGGAAGAAGCAAGCACAGGATTTTGGTAAAAGGGATCTTGGAGGATGGAAGATCTTTCTAGGTATTCCCAAAACTCAGAACCCATAAAAGAAAAGATCAAAATTTTAACAATGGAAAGTGAGATTCTGCATTGAAAAAAACTACCATGAAAGAAAAAACAAACTGGAAAAAAACTGATACTGGTATTAGTGACAAATGCTTAACTTCTCTAATATGGGAAACTCCTAGAAATCAATCATAATAATACCAGCAGAATAATAATCCAACAGAAAACTCGGTAAAGGAAACAGCTCCGAAAAAAGAATATACCGATGGCTCTAAATATGAAATGATCGATTTTACTTATAAAAAGAAAAAGCACAAACTAAAACAACTCTGAAATATCATTTTTTATCTGATCCTAATAGCAAATATAATGCTTTACTATGGTGAAATTGTTAGGAGACAGGCAATCCAAGTATTTATTTTATATGCACAGAAAATCTCTGGAAAGATACCAAAGAAACTGGTAATAAAGCTTGCCTCTGGGAAGGGCAGCTGATGCGGACAGGAGACAGGGAAGGGACACAGATTTGTTTTCATTTTATGTCCTTTTGTGCCTTTTGAATTTTGAACCATGCAAATGTGTTACCTTTTAAAAATTTTAATAAACATTCTTTTAATCAATAAAAGGATAAGAATTGAAATAAACGAATATGCTTATTGCCTGAGACCAAATCTATGTCTTCAAACTTGCTTGGAATGTGCTGTCCCTCTGCTTGGCCCACCCAAATCCTACCAACTATAGGACCCAGTTCAGGTACTGCATTCCTCTGGAGCCTTTCTTGATCACCCTAGCCCACACTGACCTCTCCCTTCCCTGAAGAATCATCTTCTACAATCTGAGTCAAGTAAATACAGGTGGTAAAAAAAAACACTGAACTAAACATTAGAAGGCTTGAATTCTTACCTAATCTCTAGCACTAAGTTATTCAACAATTCCACACAGTCTCTGAGCTTCTATGGGTGAAGAAGGCGAGAGCACTGAGCAGGTGGGAGAATGCAAGGAGGGAATGTCAAGGTA
Source organism: Ursus maritimus (assembly GCF_017311325.1). Taxonomy (NCBI): domain Eukaryota; kingdom Metazoa; phylum Chordata; class Mammalia; order Carnivora; family Ursidae; genus Ursus; species Ursus maritimus. Next base: position 2,525,937 of record NW_024424008.1, read on the forward strand.
AATTTAATCAGCCCTGGCACTGAAGGGTTCCACATTGCAACAGAGGCTATAGTGTTCTGCAAGATCCCTGTTCTCCTCTCCTTCTTTGGCCCACAGACTCCCTGGGCCTCCTCCTTGTCCTACTTTCTGCCAGGGGAATCTGAGCAGTAGCAGCAGGCACTATTCCAGGCCCGGGGCTTCATGAAAACTGCTTCCAAGCCTGGATCACCTCTCTCTCTCTCTCTCTCTCTCTCTCCCACCCGCACCCCCACCTGCTGCCTGGATTTCAACATCTCGGCAATTCCAGGAGTCATGAGCTGAAGGTGATAGAACCTCTGTCTACCTGTGTCCCCCTCACCTCTCTTTCACCACAGACCCACACTGGACAGTGACAAGAGCCAAAGGTAAATCCATATTGGGTTAAGTTGCTGATATTTTAGGACTGTTTCTTAAAGCAGCTAATGTTACTTATCCTGACTAATATATAAGTATGGAAATAGGATAATAGTCCTATAAATCCAATATTGTCCCACAATTTTAACTGTGTTTCCCTAATCACTTGGCTTTTGTGCTGTCCATAGCACAACATTCTCATTTTCCTCAAATCACCAACTTCCCACCCACACTCTTTATGTATGCCTTCAGACTACAGTTGTAGGGATCTGTCTGTCCAAGGACAAAATACCAAAGTTCCATTTTTAAGCTAAGGAATCAGACCACCTCCTTAGTCATTTATTACAATTCCACCTATCTTCTTACCCAGCCAAGGACTAGAGAAAAGACCTTTTTGTTTGCTGTGTTAACGTTATGTTCTTGGTAGACATTGGAATGCCACATGCATTTCCCACCTTTTCAATGATGTCCAGTCCCTGGGGCACACTCTCTCAGAGGTTTACGTGGCATTCTGACATCTATAGCTATTTCCTAAATTGGAGGAAAGCTTGACATTTTATAGGCCTGTCTCTAGCTGGCAAGACTTTCACAGTGGAATGTGGACAGAGAGAGGCACGCATTGGAATTTTGAGAGCATGGCCTGGAAGCAAGTCCCAAGTGTTGATTCTACTGAATCAGTCATTTAATCTCTCTAAGCCTCAGTTTCCTGGAAACTGGAGACAACAACAGTATCTATCTCAGGGTCATGTTGTCATAATTCGATTAAATTCTCTACTTCCGGCTTCCTTTCCCTTTCTCAGCTGCTAAGATACTAGAGCCCAGCTCCAGAATCTGATTTTACTCCCCACTCCCTCCAGACTGTGTGCATTAAATTCTGACTGCAGTAAATGAAAATAAGAATTTGAATATTTTCAATGCAAAGAAATGGTGAGAGGGACAAACAAGATTTCAACATAAAGGATACAACCGGCCTGGCAAGGTCTAGAAAGTCACCCGCCCTGCCCATACTGCACAGCTGCACAGGACTTGGAAAGCAGCCAATTCTCCAGTGAGGTGGGACCTACAGACCTCAGCCCCAGTGATTTCCATGCATGTTTGAGTAGCTGAAGTGTCTACTTCAGCACATGAAAGTTAAAGCAGGAGACTTGCTTTTGGCTGGAGCTGTGCGGCAGATAAAAAGCAAAAGAAAGTCCATTATTGGCTACTGGTAACATTGCATACAGTGTCACAAGGGAGGAATAGATAAGAGATATTTTTAAAAAGAAAACACTAAAAAAGAAGAAAACTGTTGCAGAAAAGAATATACTTGCCTTGTCTCTTGGCTTAGATTTAAGCAAGACAAGAAAGATAAGGGAAATAACAAGGTTCTGAGCCAGGCAGGCAGGAGGCCCAGTTATAGGATATGTCCTTATGTTAGACAATGACTTCACATACTTTTAGGTGATAAAGGCTGAAAATAGCTGCCTTGGTTAAGAGGAAGCTCCCTCTCACACCCCCAGCAAGGGCAAAATGCAAAGTATATTACAGGTTGCTTACGTCAGGGTTGAGTGTTCTAAGGGGAAAGAGCTTAAAGCCAGGAAAGCCATCCTAACAAAGGGCAATACTGGGAACTGAGTGTCACAGGTAGGATCTAGAGTTTTTGATGCTATTTGAAGCTAAGAGCAGAACCATGATTTTGCTTATCAGCCCAGATAACTTGCCTTGCATCTTGAAACCTCCACTGACACTAGGCTGGGTTAGCAGGTAGCTTGTAAAACCAAGATCCTTCCATCCCTCAATAATATAGGATGATGGGTGAAGAGCACACATCACCTCATCATTTCATGTTTGCAGCATCTACAGAAGTCTACGTTGGGAGGGACTGAGAAGGAACAGAAGGGGTGGGGGAGGCAGGAAAGAATAGCCAAAATTGAGGTGTCAGAAGCAGAGAGAAGGGAGTGCTTGAAGACAGAGTAATCAAATATGTCCAGATGCAGAAGAGAAAGACTGAAAAGTGTCCACCAGATCTATTAATGTGGAGGTCATAAGTGCCTTAGCTGTTCTGGTAGATTGGCGTCATGATGAGATGGGAGTGTTCTGAAGGACAAATAGGTGAGGAAGAGGAGACAGCACATGTGGAGAGCTCTTTCGAGATGCTCCCTGTTTAAGAGAGCAGAGAAATGGGGACAGTTGGGATCAGGTTATGTCCAGGGAGGGGACTGCGTTTGTTTTGTCTTGCTTATGTTTGCTTCATTTTTTTAAAGAGGGAGCGTCAGTTGGGTTTTCAAGTTGAACGGGAGAGGCTGAGGATGCAGAGAGGTAGAGTACTCTGAGACCGTTCATGTCCTCCAATAGCCTTTCTCCTATATTCCATGGTAATTGAATCTATGAATTTCAGCTGAGTAAAGGACCTCCTTTGGTGGGGGGCAGGCTGCTCAGCCACGTGATGGCGACCCTGGCATAACAGTTCCTCCCAGTCTGACCTTCTCCTCCAGACTCCCAGCCCAGCTCTTACAACCGCTACCAAAAGTCCCAAAGGTCCATTTCTAGTTTCTCCAGGGCAAGAAGGGGAGAATTAAATTATCTGCCTTGTTCTGTTCTCGATCACTGTAATGACATGCGTCTCTATCACTGTCTTGATTCCCCTTTCCTTTTCATTCTCAAAAAATTATTTGAAAATAAACATACACACCAGATACCAACACACCACTCTTAACATTCCTACTATTACAACGATCCTAATTTTCCTTGAAATAATATGGCTACTCCCACCATCTAGAGCAGGGCTCAGCAAACGTTTCCTGTAAAGGGTCAGATGGCAAACCCTTTTGTGTCTGAGGGTCATAGGGCTTCTGTTGTGACGACTCAGCTCTACCATTCTGGTGTAACAGCAGCCACAGACAATCGATAAGTAAGGGTGGCTCTGCTCCAATCAAACTTTATGGATACTGAAATCTGAATTTCCTGTAATTTTCCTATGTCCTAATATACCATTCTTCTCTTGCTTTTCTTTAATCATTTAAAAATGTAAAAACCATTCTTAGCTCATAGACTGTCCCCCCCAAAAAAGGCAACAGGATGGATGTGCCCACCCGTCTAGAGCTGGAACATGCAGAAAGGAAAAAAAGATGCACACAAAAACATGCCAAGATACCTTATGATAGTGGAATACTATACTGATTTTACGGTTTTAAAGTAGGAGGAGTTGCTTATCGCTTCATTCTTTAAGTTTTCATGGAGGGGAAGGATTCTGCTCCATTCTCCAAGAGAAAACTCTACTGGAAGTATACTTCTGGTCTCTCTCTCCTCTCACTGAACGAGTAACTCAGTTGCTGAGATGAGGCAAAGTATTTGCCAAATCACAGCCCAGTCTCCTGGCTCTCTCTCTCTCGAAGGCCCACATGAAGGACACTCTTCCTCCACTTCTGTTCTCGAGTCAGACCTCGGTTCTCCTTCCACAGGGCAGCAGAGTATGCACGTCACAGGCAGTGCATAAGCCCATCCACTGAGGTGCAAGAATAAAACATCTATTAGAGCTGTTATTTTTATGTCATTCTCAAATTTATATTTTAATAAGTTGTTAAAGAAAAACAGTATGACTGTAAATTTATTATGTAATTTGTAAATGAAGGAACATTTGAGGATGAGTGCTCAAAAATCATTTATTCATAGGGATTTGTAAATAAAAAGTTCGGATATTATTATTTTAGAGACAATAATGAAACTGTGTTGCTCTCCTCTCCCAGGCAGATGGGCCATGTGCCAGGCTGCGATCCTGGATGAGGACCCACCCCAGAGTCTAAATGGAGCTGAAGGGCCTCCCTGTGGCCTCAGGCCCAAGCATCCTCCTCTAGGACAGTACCAGGTTGAAGCAGATGGTACACCTCATTCCTCATCTGCCTCTGGGCATTTACCCTCCATTCAGAATCCAGTGAGGAGCCCATATGATTCATTGGCTCCCTGGAACTTTCCAGAAGTTAGCTCTCTACTGGTTGATATGAAAAGATACTTTGCTAAGCAAAAGAAACAATGTACTGTTTTCTCCTTTGTGTATTTTGCATAACGGCATATAAATACAGAAGTAATGGATTTACTTAGTGAACTGAATTCAGTGAAGCACAAATATTCCTCAGCTTTCTTTCCGAACACAGCCTTCACACTTGCTGTACTGAGCCCCCTTCTCCCACCACCCCTCCCAAGATGTCTCAAGCTAATCCCACAGATGGGACAGTCACTTTCAGATAGAAAACCAGTTTCAAAGTCGATCCTTACAACTAAGCTCACTTCTGTGTATTAAAATGATTCAGTCCTGTGTAAATCAAAACAGAGAAACATTTCCAATTCAAAATGTTCCCCCCACCGGCCCTGCACTCCCAGGTCAGGCCAGCTCTGTGGCTTGAGAACTTGTAATAATCAAAGGAGGTGTGAACAGTGCTTTCATCTTCCATGCACCCTCCTTCACCTCCGGCAACTGGCTCCCCCAGAGTCCACGTGGGGTGTTTGGGTGTGAGTTTATATGTGTGGCACTAGCCTGTTGGAACTGAGCTCTGGATAGTAGAGAGGTGTCGAGGTGTGCACATTTGGCTCTCTCCGATGTACGGTTCCCTGACCTGGGGGCTGGGGAAGAAGTGGACAAGAAGGGGTAATCACCCTCCAGCTAATCTAAATCCCCATCTCCTCAGTTCCTCTCCACCGAAGTACACTCCATAGTCTCTTATTGCCAGTACCAAGTACCCCTCGGGCTAGGTTCCTTCACGTTCAGCTCTTTTCTTTGATCGTCGCTTGACTTAGACACTCTGAGCACACTGCCCCACTGCTGCCTTCTCTCCTTGCTCTAACACGGAGGGCTACTCCAGCCAGCCTCCACCTGAAACTTATACAGGTGGAAAGGAGGCAGCAGAGTCCATGTCACATATGAAGCTCCTCCAAGAACTCTCTCACCATACTTTGCTCTGGCAGCTATACTGGGATTGTGTTGGGTACACGTTTCTGCAACTTCCCAAGCCTTTCTCCCCAAGAAAGATACCAGATTCTCAATCACTCTTAGTGGTTCTCTTAGCAGCGTACCCCCCGCCCCCCCAAACATGTACACAAACATACACACACTTAGAAAAATCATAGCACTTGCCCCTATGTTTTAAATGTCATAGAATTTTTGGACTTCTTTCACATAGACCGAAGGTGGATGTTAGGATGAGAGTCAAAGATCTGTTCAGCCAACATTTTTTTTAAGTAGACTCCACACCCACCATGGAGGACAACGTGGGGCTTGAATCCACGACCGTGAGATCAAGACCTGAGCTGTGATCAGGAGTTGGACACCTAACCAACTGAGCCACTCAGATGCCCCTGTCCAGCCAACTTTTTTTTTTTTTTTTTGGATTTTATTTTTTTATTTTTTTTTTTTAATGATTTTTTATTATATTATGTTAGTCACCATACAGTACATCCCCGGTTTCCGATGTAAGGCTCAATGATTCATTAGTTCTGTATAACACCCAGTGCACCATGCAATACGTGCCCTCTTTACTACCCATCACCGGTCTATCCCATTCCCCCACCCCCCTCCCCTCTGAAGTCCTCAGTTTGTTTCTCATAGTCCATAGTCTCTCATGTTTCATTCCCCCTTCTGATTACCCCCCCTTTCTTTATCCCTTTCTTCCCCTACCGATCATCCTAGTTCTTATGTTCCATAGATGAGAGAAATCATATGATAGTTGTCTTTCTCTGCTTGACTTATTTCACTTAGCATTATCTCCTCCAGTGCCGTCCATGTTGTAGCAAATGTTGAGAACTCGTTCTTTCTGATAGCTGAGTAATATTCCATCGTATATATGGACCACAACTTCTTAATCCAGTCATCTGTTGAAGGGCATCTCGGCTCCTTCCACGATTTAGCTATTGTGGACATTGCTGCTATGAACATTGGGGCGCATATGGCCCTTCTCTTCACTACGTCTGTATCTTTGGGGTAAATACCCAGTAGTGCAATGGCTGGATCATAGGGTAGCTCAATTTTTAACTTTTTAAGGGACCTCCACACTGTTTTCCAGAGTGGCTGTACCAACTTGCATTCCCACCAACAATGTAGGAGGGATCCCCTTTCTCCACATCCTCTCCAACAATTGTTGTTTCTTGCCTTGTCTATTTTTGCCATTCTAACTGGCGTAAGGTGGTATCTCAGTGTGGTTTTGATTTGAATTTCCTTGATGGCTAATGATTTTGAACATTTTTTCATGTGTCTGTTAGCCATTTGTATGTCTTCATTGGAAAAGTGTCTGTTCATATCTTCTGTCCAGCCAACTTTTAAGTAATCCTTTGGGTATATATATTGTCTAACCTTAGAGCTTTGGTCAAAATATTGAGGCATCAGAAGTCCCATTCAACATTCTATTATACACACACACACACACACACACACACACACACACACACATACACACACATACTTACTATAATAGAAACATTCTAAAAACACACAAAAAGGAAGTTATGTTTCTCTCCGGAGAAAGGCTCAGGAGTTTGGGTAGGAAGAAGCACTCTCTACGTAAAGCATACCCTTTAGGGGCATCTGGGTGGCTCACTCAGTGGGCATCTGACTTCTGCTAACTTCGGCCCAGGTTGTGATCGCTGGGTCCTGGGATTGAGCCTGCACTGGGTTCCCTGCTGAGCAGGGAGTCTGCTCCTTCCTCTCCCTCTGCCCCTCCCCCTGCTTGTGCCCTCTCTCTCTCTCAAATAAATAAAATCTTAAAAAAAAAATACCCTTTAAGTACTTGAAAAAAAAATTTTAACATATGCATACACTACTTTTCCAGTTTTAAGAAAACCGGCTTTTAGGGGCGCCTGGGTGGCACAGCGGTTAAGCGTCTGCCTTCAGCTCAGGGCGTGATCCCGGCGTTCTGGGATCGAGCCCCACATCAGGCTCTTCTGCTATGAGCCTGCTTCTTTCTCTCCCACTCCCCCTGCTTGTGTTCCCTCTCTCGCTGGCTGTCTCTATCTCTGTCGAATAAATAAATAAAAATCTTTAAAAAAAAAAAAAAAAAGAAAAAGAAAACCGGCTTTTAAAATGAAACACTTTATTGGGGTGTGGTCCTCACACTGATATAACCAAAAAGTGTAGGTGTTATTACTCACATAAAGCAAGGGCTTTGTTAAAGCAACTTAGATAAGTTGGTTTCAAATAAGTGTTCAAGTTTTATTTCAAACTTCCCCTCAAAGAAGCTAAGCTTCCAAGAAACACAGTTGAAAAAATTTCTTTGGGGGGTATGACATTTTACTGGGGGGAAAAGGGATATGTATATAAAATTATTAGATTAGATACGAGAAAACCACTCCTTTCTCTTTGAACAAATAAACAGTGACAGTGAGCCTTTACTATGCCCCAGGCACCATGTCAGGGAGTGGGGATAAAATGGAGACACTGAAGGTCTTGCCCCTAGGCCCATCCCCATCACTCGTGGTCTCGTGGAGAAACCACTGAGTAATTGTCTAGTGTTGGGTGCCGGATGAGTGTGCTGTGGGTGGAGCAAGGGGAGGGTGCCCTGTGTGTGCTGGAGTGTGGCAAACCTGAAACTTGATGGACAAGAAGTTAGGCAGATGGGTGAGGAAGCAGGTCACCAGGGCCTGTGTGACCTTGATTTCTGACAGATCAACTGACTTTGAAATCCTGTTTTCTGTCCACCTCCTACCCCTGCCTTCAGCCTCAGAGGAAGCTATATCCCTTTTCTTGTACTAGCCCAGCTCTTAATATGTGTGCTCTAGTTCCTATCAACTAAACCAGAAACCTTGGTGTCTTTAATTCAAGTGTTCCCTCTGTCCATCTGTTTACTTAGATCTGAGGTGGCCCTGGGCAGGTATCAAGAGCCCTTCAAGGTGGTTCTGTGCACACTGCTTTCCTTGTATCTCTTCTATTTCCCCTGCTGAACACCCTTCTTCAATCCCACTTTTCAGAATTCATCTCTAACCTCACCCATTACCAGCTGATCTCTCTGGCTCTCCTCACTGAAGCTCCATAGCCTATCAGGACAAACTCCAATAAAATCCTTTAATGACTCAGTTGCCCAGATTTGCAAACAAACTCTTCAAGATCTAGGCCCTGCCTACCTACATGCATCTCTTCTCACAACTAGCCTTCACTTAAACTTTTGGAAATTTCCCCTTCTGCATAGTGTTTCATGCCTTTGGCCCTTTGTTTATACTCTCACTTCTAATTTATTCAAGCATCCGATCTTATGGAGGCACTGGCAGACATTGTGGTGAGTACTGGGGACACAATGGGAGCAAACCCAGACATGGTCCCCACCCTCATGAAGTCTACAGTCTACTGGACAAGTCAGGCATTAATTAAATAAGACCATAAACAAACACAAACTTATAACTGCAATTAGAACTATGGTGGAGGATGAAGAAGAAAGAGGAGGAGGAGGAGGAGGATGGGAGGAGGAAAGGAAGACAAGGAGGAGGGAAGGAGAGGGGGAAAGAGGGGAAGAGGTAAGAGGAAGAAAAAGAAAAAATAGATCAGGGAAAGCATCCCCAAGGAAATCACAACTGAGCTAAAGAATGAGTAGCAGCTAATTAAGTGAAAGGAGAGGGAAAATCTTTTTAGGAAGAAGGAACAGCATGTGAAAAGGCCCTGAGAAAGCCGGGTGCATGTTGTGTAGGCTCTGAAAGAATATTAGTGCATTTCAAGCATCGAAAATGAAGGAGAAACCCCTTCTTAAACTTATCCTTCAAGCAAATACTAACTCATATTTCAAGACTGGCCTCCTGGGAGAATTGTTCTTATCCCCACCAACCTTTACTCTCAGGTCA
>NW_024424008.1:2535104-2543466 GCF_017311325.1 Ursus maritimus
GACCACTTCTTCCTTTGACCCCTACAGTACCAAGTAAACATGTCACCAAAAGCTCTTTCTCGTGGGTCTATGCTTCGTGTCTGTTTCTTCCCACAGGTCCACGAGCTGCCTGAGGGAGGTGCTGGTGCACAGTCATCTCTGTGTTTCGGGGTCCCTAGCACAACACTTGGCACAGAACAGACTTCCACATGTGTGTCACCTGAATGGCTGGCTGGATGAACGAACAAAATTAATAACAAATGCATCCATTCCTTTGGGGATTAAAACTAAACTCCAATGTACTCCTCCTACTCCAGCGCCACCGCCTGTCTTCAGCTTCAGCCTTGCACACCGTCCAACTCCCTCCCAGAGCTCGGGTGGTCACACTGTCTTCTTCCTCAGTTCCCAAACTTGCCAGGCCTTCCCTGCCACATGAGTGTGCATGCAGTTCCCTCTGCGGGGGCATTAGTCTCACCCGACCTGGGCATTCTTCAGGCCTGGTATAGACATAACTCACTTCCTGGGGAACCTGAGTGAAGGCCCTCAGCTCCAGGTGACCTGTCTCGTCTCTGCTCCCACAACTCCCCACACATCCCCCACGGAAGCTCCTATTGAACTGATGAGAATTGCTCAGTTACTAGTATAACAATATAGGGCAATTTCTAAAACATATTTCTCTCAGATGCAAAATTTCTCTCTTTCCCCTCTGAAGGGAATTGTTGTTACTGAAAGAATCCTTTCATAAGGAATTCTGGGTGGGGAGAGTGAGGCTGTATGAATAACAGTAGATGACTATAGGTCTTTCTAGGGACACTGAATTCTGTGAGGGTTTTGTTTAGACATATCAAAGTGTGTGTGTGTGTGTGTGTGTGTGTGTGTGTGTGTGTGAGTGTGTATTGAGAGAATAAATGTATGACTTCCTGGCAATAAAAGGAGCCAAGTCACCATCTGTTAAGTCAATGCTCCCCACATCTTCCATGGGAGGTTAAGGGAGATGGGTCAGGGAAAGGATTTTCAAAGTTTCCCACAAATTTTCCTTTGGCCTTCACCTCACCTCAGTGAGTTCCTCTCCCCTGGCAATGGACACTATGAATGGGGCATGGAGAGCGGGGAGCTCTGGGAGCTGGGCCTCATTAAATCAATGATGGTCAATACAGATGGGAGATGCAGTTTAGAAGGATGGCATCAGATACTAAACACTTCCCCCACACCACACACTGCTCCAAGCACTCTGGATCTCACTGAATCCTCCCAACAACCTTGTACCATTATTATCTCCATGTCATCAAGGAAGAAATCGAAGCTCAGAAAGTGATGTGTTTTGTCTAGGTCACACAACTAGTGAGCAGCAGAGCCAGAATTGTAACCCAGGAGACTGAATCTAAAGCCCATCCCCTTAGCCACTGTCCCTACCACTGAGGGCTTTGGACACACTGTTGGAATTGCCTATCAGAAGACTCCATTTCCTCAGGGTCCATGTCCTTAAATTCATAGATTCCTAGCTCTCGGGTACTCCCTAAAAAATCCACAAGAGGGGGACCTCCTCCATTCAGTTCTAGGCTGCTGAGGGGAATTATGGATTTAATTAGCAGTTTCACAGGCAGCTAGAAAGGTGGCTGGTTACCTGTATACAATTTGAACAGGTTTCCTGACACAATGGAACATTCCCTAAGTGGGAACCTGATCCAATTAGCCCAAATTAATTAGGAAGTTCTCTGTCCCAACCAGGAAGCCCATATTATCCCTCTGCCAACCACTCTCCAAGCCTGGCACCCAATTTGCTATGGAAGAAGGAGATGTGTGAGCCTTAGATCTTTAAACAGCAGGCTCCTCTCCCCTTCCCCAAGTTTTACCCATTGTCTAGTAGCCTGGAAGCCTCCAAAATACGTTTCAGAGGTTACAAAAATCCAGATAAAATAAAGACTAAAGTTGCTTTTACCATTCTCATTCCTAGACCCACAGAGCTCTGCTCATAATAACTCATAGGCCAGAGGATGCCTGAATTGAATCTAAGCCCTTTCTTAAGGATTCTGGGGACAGGAGTGCAGTGGACACTGCTATGGGTCACACAGTTTCCCCGTAAGGAACGAAAGACTGTCTCCCAGCTGCTGGGGGTGCTGCTGGAATATGGCCCTCAATGATGAGCCCACCCAGGAACCTCCACCTAGGAAAGCCACCTCACCCAAGACCATATCCTCTTTCTGAGGCATCATATGACTGGTCAGTTTGGGAGGGAACAAAGGCCCAGTTCCCTTGATTCAGCCTAGAACACTTCTGAAAGGTCATCTCAGCTTCAGAACTCACTGTAGGGTTGGCTGAGACCTGTACAGAGACTGCATCAAAGTTCATCCTCTGCCCCGTTCCACTTGCTTCCTTTCCTTCACAGGTGGTGATCCTGAGAGTACTCCCTAATAAACCTCGGGGAAGTTCATCTCCATCTTAGGGTCTGCTATTGGGTCACCGAACCTGCAGAAGCTGGTGCCAGGAGGCTTTGAGAAAGCACACGGCAAGACGGGATTTTGGCACTGGATCCCTCGCCACCCAGCCCACAAGGACCCCAGCACTGGTCAGGTGGGCCTGGAGAGCCCCCAGTGAACTGGGATGGTATGCTGGTGGAAAGAAATGCACTGGCTGGGTCAGTACATCAGGCTTTTGAGAAACATGAGGGAAATCCTAACTATAAGAAAAAGGGAATTGAGTGATTGCAGTTAAGCTCAACTGATGCTCTAGAAAAAAGTAATGAAAAGTTTAAAATAATTTATCAGCAATTAAAAGCATGGAAAAAGTGATGGCTGCACCAAGTGAGGCAGAAATGCCATCCCTGGGGGGCGCCTGGGTGGCACAGCGGTTAAGCGTCTGCCTTCGGCTCAGGGCGTGATCCCGGCGTTATGGGATCGAGCCCCACATCAGGCTCCTCTGCTATGAGCCTGCTTCTTCCTCTCCCACTCCCCCTGCTTGTGTTCCCTCTCTCGCTGGCTGTCTCTATCTCTGTCGAATAAATAAATAAAATCTTTAAAAAAAAAAAAAAAGAAAAGAAAAGAAATGCCATCCCTGACAGGAAGGATAAAAAGGCTCAGAAAGTGGGTGTCAAGAATGGATATATTATATAAGGTCGGAAAACTCATGAAATAACTGTGTTCCATGGGATACACAATTTTCCAAAGTAATAAGGAATGTTTAGTAAGAGCAGCACCAGCATCACTAAGAAATTCCATAATGACTCTCCTATGCAGGCCAAGGCTGATGGTAGGAAACACCACTGCTGAGCTGGGCTCACTGACAGCAGTAGAAATAATAGGACTTTCCTCCCAAAACAGAGGCTAGGGGACAGCATATAATCATTAGAAACCCATTACCATAGGCCCAATAGTGTGGGCTCCCACTTAGCAAAGCTGATACGGATTTCTGACAAATGTCAAATGTCTAACCTGCTAGCAGCAAAAACAGAAGCCAAATCTCCAATATGGCACCATACCTTGAAGAGACCAACTAGCCTCTTAGCATAATAATATAATTATTATTATACACTGGATTCCTTTCACTCCAAAAGGTGAAGCAATTTGTTTTGTCAGGAATAAATACATATTTCAGGCATGGTTTTGCCTTTACCGCCCACTACGATTCAACCATCACCATGCTCCAAGAACTTATAGTGTTTGAACAACAGGCATGGGATCCCATCACATCAGACCAAGGACCCAGTCTATAGCAAAAGGGGTATAAAGTGAGCACTTAACTAGGGGACTCACTGGTCACATTACGTATCACATCACCCAGAAACCGCCAGCCTGATACACCGATGGAATGGGCCGGTGAAGGCACAGCTAACGCATAAACTTGAAAGTGAAACCTACAGAACACGGTGCCATCTTCCAGCATGCGCTGTCCACTTTAAAACAGGAACCTTCATATAGTGCTGTGTGCCCAACAGACAGAACTCATGAGTCCAGAAACAAGGGAGGAAGCAGGAACGGCCTTCTTATCATTACTCCTGTGACCCACCTGGGGAATTTGCACTTCCTGTCCCTACTACTCTAGGCTCCACAGGTTTAGAAATCTTGATTCCCAAAGGGAGAATATCTCCAACAGGGGACAGAGTATGGCTGCCGCCCAGGAACTTGGGGCTCCTTGTGTGAAGGTACCAGCAGGCAAAAAGAGGCATTACCATCGTGGCCATAGAGTGGATCCTGATGACAAGAACAGAGGAGGCAGGGCAGCTGCTATGCAAAGGAGATATAGGCTGTCCTGATATAGCTACACTAACTGTAATTCTTCGCACAAGCTTTCATTTTCTAAATTTCCGTCACGAAGGCAGACTCACCTGAATGCTGAAGGAGTTCCTCACAGACCTTATACGAAGAAATGAATCCAAGTGGCACATGAGGTGGATGGACTGTGGTGGACACTGTCATTGTCGCCTGGTCTCCCTTCAGGAATGAAGGACTTATTCTCCCGGCTGTTAAGAGTGCTCTCAACAGAAAGTCCTCAGCTGTCAGCCCCCTACAGGGGTTTCCCCAAATGAAGCAAGCCCCCTCTTGCCATTTCAGGACAATTCTGAAGGGTCATCCCAGCTTCAGAACTCCCACAGGATCCACTGAGGTCTCTACTGAGACAGCATCAAAGCTCAACCTGTCTCTCTACGCAATCCTGCTACTTTTCCCTTCCTTCCACAGCTGTAGATTCCAAGAGCACTTCCTAAGAAATCTCTTGTATGTTCATCTCTGTCTCAGAATCTAATTCCTGGAGAACAATGTCATCTGTCAGGGGAAGAGGAGCTTTTAATCACCTACCCAGAAGGATAACGGTGTGTGATACGCAGCAATGATGGGGCCACCAAGAGCAACTATATGAAACACTGTGAGAAAGAGAAGTGGGGAAATGAGCAAGGAGGGAGTGAGCAAGAAAGATGTTGTGAAGGAGATGGATGTGAGCAAAGGAAAGAACCTCCTGGGATAAGGTCTTGGAGAACAGATGGAATTTGGGCCCTAAGGGTCATCAATGTCCTCTTATGTAGGAAGGACAGAGACTGAGAGCAGCAACAGTTAAGGAGAAATGGGGCTATTTGAAGTCCCCTTCTTAATAACCATCTAAAGATACCCATCTTGCTGTCCATCAAGATGGACCTTAACTCTCCCCGTTGTGTCTCCCGATTCTCTTGTTAATCTAATGTTTTTATTGGCATCTATAAGACCCAAGAGGGGAAGCTTAGACAACAAATTTGATAAGACTTCTTGGACTGTTGCTTGATTTTGCAGCAGAAAAGCTACATGGGGGTGGGAGGGCCCATGCAAAAGTGGCCTGCTTAACCATAGCGTTTACCATCATCTGGGTAATGGGCATATTCAGTGGGTGAGTATAAAGCCAGGGTCATCATAAAGCCAGTCCCACATGGCTTGTATACGAAGCAGATCAGCTGTTTGATGTAGGGCATTCCACTTGGCATTTATAGGGATTGTTTAGAGTCTCCCTTGTGAGGGTAAACAGACCTCACAGTGGCTTTTATCCAATCCAGCAGCCTGGCCATTTCCTCAGGAAGAACCCTCTGTGTATCTGGATCATGTATAGCCATCTGGACTGTTCCATAGTAAGCTATGGGTCCTGTAACAACCCAAACATGCTCTTCCATTCTGAATATATAAAAACAAAGATACTGCCCCTAAATTAGTCACACTCACAGTCCATTTCAGTAAAGGTTCTTCAGGAAGTTGACACTAATCTACAAAATAAAACAACTCTCTCACCTTATGCCTCCTGGTTTCAGTAGTTTCTTGGTTTTGTCCTCTTCCCATATGGCCTATCTTCTTGTGACCAAAGTCTTAGAGATACTCTGTTTTCCCCACATAATTTTTCCCTTTGTGGGTAGATTTGAGACTAGTGGCGAAAACCCAGACCAACGGAAGTCTGCCTAGGGGGTCCACCAGCAGTCACCCTTCATTAGCATACATTTAGGTGTGATTGAAAAGGGCTTGTATAAATAACAAGGAAATTTAAAAGATTTTAGGAGCTCTGTGCCAGGAACAGGAACTGGAGACAAAGACCAAATATATTTCTTATTATACCACAATTACTCTGAGATGATGAGGAAAAGAGTCACTTGAAAGAAATTCTCAAAGGAAAGAACTGACAGGACTTGGTAGTTCTGGGCCTCTTGCAGAAGTACTCTAGGAATTAAAGAGCTCGGGTTTTCATTGCTGTTCTGCCACTTAACTTCCCCACGCTTCATTTTCCCCATCTGCAAAATGGAAGTATTAGTAGTATTATACTTACTTCTTAGGGTTGTTCCAATTGAAGATAAGTATTAAAAGTGTCTGGATCCATGCGGGAACATGTATAGAGCTCAATAAATGTTAGCTTTCATCATCATGGATACACGGGGATGGAACACCCAAGTTCTAGTCCCCGTTCCTGGCTCTCCTGGCTGTTTGCTCTGTACCCCTCCTTAGTCACGTCACCATCTCTGGGCCAGTATCCTCATCTGTAAAGCGAATGTGTGAGTGTCCCCACGAGTTCAGGGTCCCTTCCATCAGGAAAAGTCTGCATCAGATGTGACTCAAAGACTCTCAGTCAGGGTGATTCAAGGGTGCTGGTGCCAGTGGCAGCACGTGGGAGATGGAGGGGAGGCGCTCTCTGCCCAGGGGCAGCACACTCGGCGACCTGCTTCGCGGCGTTCTCCCCCCGCCACCCTTCCCGTGTGGGCGGCCGAGTGGAGTACCGAGTGGGCCTGGCAATTAGCTACTCCAGGAGTTTCGTCCAGGTTTGGAGAGAGGAGGCGCCTAGGAGCCTCGGCGAGGCTTTCAGCGACCACACCACAGCGGCTCCACCACTTGCGCGTGCGCGGCTGCGGCGCCCTTCCGCGGTTTAGACCGCAGGCAGCTTCCCTCCGCCCAGCGGCCTGCGCAGGTGCAGGCGCAGTCGCGCTCGGGGCGGGGACGGAGGCGAGGACGGAGCGGGGGCGGGGCGGGGGCGGGGCGGGGGCGGGTCCCGGGAGCCCTGGGTTCTCTCCGCCTCCCCGGCTCTGACAGGACTCCTGGCAGCGGCGGCCATCAGCTGCTGGGGAACAGAGGAAGAGGAAGGGGTGGAGCTGTCTTGCCGCTGGACGCCGAGCCGTCACCGACTGCAGCGGGGGCTAGTCAGCTGTGCCTGGCGCTGCCCGGCCCCTTGAGAGCCAGCGCCTAGACCGGCGGGACCCGGACAGGGGAACCGGCCTGTCTAGGAACTCGGGCAATGCCCCGCCACGGAGTATCTCCCGGCCAGGGCCACCCCGGGTGCGGCCGGGAGACGGAATCGGACCGGTCCCGGGGGTCCCCCAGACTGAGGCTCCTGTGGACAGGCCTGGCGCTGGCGCTGGCCCTGCCCGACTCCCTGGTTCTCTGGGCCCCCGCCGGGGCCCACCCTCTTCCCGCCCAAAGCCATCCCGCCAGATTCGGTCGCTTAGTGCCCCAGCTCCGCAACGCCTTTGGGTGGTGGAACCTCACCTGCCCAGTCTGCAAAGGCTTGTTCACCGCCATCGACTTCGGGCTGAAGGTGAGCGCTTAAAGGGGCTGCGATCGAACAGCCAAGGGGAGCGCTGGCGGGGGCAGGGGCGAAGGAGGTGCTGGGCCTGGGGTCCTGAAAAGCAAACCTGATGGGGAGGCTGGCCTCTACAAGCCTTCACTGGATTTGCTCTCCTTTAGAGACACCCATGACTGCACACCGCCACCACTGTGACCTTGCGAAGTAAGGAAAGAGTGCAAATTGTATGCCGGGCACTGCGCTAGCCATTTTATCCAGGTTAAATCAAACCTGTGAGGTGTTTCATTACAGTTGTTATCTACATTTTACAAAGGAATAGAGTCTGGGAGAGGTGAAGTCACTTGCCTAAGGGCACACAGCTGGTGGCTAGGGGAAAGGCTGGGACTCCTTTCCTTGTATATCTGACACTGAATTCCCTGTGCCTTAAACTTGGCATCTCTAATCCAGAGCACCAGGCCTTGTACTCCAAAGGGACTTGAGTTCAGAAACATCCAAGGGTGTGGAACTAGATAGGGATGCCTTGACCCTGATGGGATTATGATGAGTGCTAGTTGGTAGGTGAGCTTTGCAGTGCTCTCCAGGGCCTGCCCCTGTGTGTGTCCTCAAACTATGGACAGAGATACTACCCAGTCCAAATTTCAGGGCACTCTGCAGACAGCGCCTGAGGACTCAGCCGGGCAAGCAAAAGGCCTGAAATGCCACTGCCTACCAAGGGGAAGAGGAAGTACTGTCCTGGTGCTCCCTGAGAGGGCAATATCTATGGGAGGCAGGGAGTGCATTGAGGTCTCTTCACCATGGTGGCATGAGTCCAGCCTGGCCCCAGTTTGGAAAGGGAGGTGCAAAGTGTGGTAGCCAGGGTTTGGCCTGGTCC
>NW_024424008.1:2543476-2546432 GCF_017311325.1 Ursus maritimus
AATTTTTCCCTTTGTGGGTAGATTTGAGACTAGTGGCGAAAACCCAGACCAACGGAAGTCTGCCTAGGGGGTCCACCAGCAGTCACCCTTCATTAGCATACATTTAGGTGTGATTGAAAAGGGCTTGTATAAATAACAAGGAAATTTAAAAGATTTTAGGAGCTCTGTGCCAGGAACAGGAACTGGAGACAAAGACCAAATATATTTCTTATTATACCACAATTACTCTGAGATGATGAGGAAAAGAGTCACTTGAAAGAAATTCTCAAAGGAAAGAACTGACAGGACTTGGTAGTTCTGGGCCTCTTGCAGAAGTACTCTAGGAATTAAAGAGCTCGGGTTTTCATTGCTGTTCTGCCACTTAACTTCCCCACGCTTCATTTTCCCCATCTGCAAAATGGAAGTATTAGTAGTATTATACTTACTTCTTAGGGTTGTTCCAATTGAAGATAAGTATTAAAAGTGTCTGGATCCATGCGGGAACATGTATAGAGCTCAATAAATGTTAGCTTTCATCATCATGGATACACGGGGATGGAACACCCAAGTTCTAGTCCCCGTTCCTGGCTCTCCTGGCTGTTTGCTCTGTACCCCTCCTTAGTCACGTCACCATCTCTGGGCCAGTATCCTCATCTGTAAAGCGAATGTGTGAGTGTCCCCACGAGTTCAGGGTCCCTTCCATCAGGAAAAGTCTGCATCAGATGTGACTCAAAGACTCTCAGTCAGGGTGATTCAAGGGTGCTGGTGCCAGTGGCAGCACGTGGGAGATGGAGGGGAGGCGCTCTCTGCCCAGGGGCAGCACACTCGGCGACCTGCTTCGCGGCGTTCTCCCCCCGCCACCCTTCCCGTGTGGGCGGCCGAGTGGAGTACCGAGTGGGCCTGGCAATTAGCTACTCCAGGAGTTTCGTCCAGGTTTGGAGAGAGGAGGCGCCTAGGAGCCTCGGCGAGGCTTTCAGCGACCACACCACAGCGGCTCCACCACTTGCGCGTGCGCGGCTGCGGCGCCCTTCCGCGGTTTAGACCGCAGGCAGCTTCCCTCCGCCCAGCGGCCTGCGCAGGTGCAGGCGCAGTCGCGCTCGGGGCGGGGACGGAGGCGAGGACGGAGCGGGGGCGGGGCGGGGGCGGGGCGGGGGCGGGTCCCGGGAGCCCTGGGTTCTCTCCGCCTCCCCGGCTCTGACAGGACTCCTGGCAGCGGCGGCCATCAGCTGCTGGGGAACAGAGGAAGAGGAAGGGGTGGAGCTGTCTTGCCGCTGGACGCCGAGCCGTCACCGACTGCAGCGGGGGCTAGTCAGCTGTGCCTGGCGCTGCCCGGCCCCTTGAGAGCCAGCGCCTAGACCGGCGGGACCCGGACAGGGGAACCGGCCTGTCTAGGAACTCGGGCAATGCCCCGCCACGGAGTATCTCCCGGCCAGGGCCACCCCGGGTGCGGCCGGGAGACGGAATCGGACCGGTCCCGGGGGTCCCCCAGACTGAGGCTCCTGTGGACAGGCCTGGCGCTGGCGCTGGCCCTGCCCGACTCCCTGGTTCTCTGGGCCCCCGCCGGGGCCCACCCTCTTCCCGCCCAAAGCCATCCCGCCAGATTCGGTCGCTTAGTGCCCCAGCTCCGCAACGCCTTTGGGTGGTGGAACCTCACCTGCCCAGTCTGCAAAGGCTTGTTCACCGCCATCGACTTCGGGCTGAAGGTGAGCGCTTAAAGGGGCTGCGATCGAACAGCCAAGGGGAGCGCTGGCGGGGGCAGGGGCGAAGGAGGTGCTGGGCCTGGGGTCCTGAAAAGCAAACCTGATGGGGAGGCTGGCCTCTACAAGCCTTCACTGGATTTGCTCTCCTTTAGAGACACCCATGACTGCACACCGCCACCACTGTGACCTTGCGAAGTAAGGAAAGAGTGCAAATTGTATGCCGGGCACTGCGCTAGCCATTTTATCCAGGTTAAATCAAACCTGTGAGGTGTTTCATTACAGTTGTTATCTACATTTTACAAAGGAATAGAGTCTGGGAGAGGTGAAGTCACTTGCCTAAGGGCACACAGCTGGTGGCTAGGGGAAAGGCTGGGACTCCTTTCCTTGTATATCTGACACTGAATTCCCTGTGCCTTAAACTTGGCATCTCTAATCCAGAGCACCAGGCCTTGTACTCCAAAGGGACTTGAGTTCAGAAACATCCAAGGGTGTGGAACTAGATAGGGATGCCTTGACCCTGATGGGATTATGATGAGTGCTAGTTGGTAGGTGAGCTTTGCAGTGCTCTCCAGGGCCTGCCCCTGTGTGTGTCCTCAAACTATGGACAGAGATACTACCCAGTCCAAATTTCAGGGCACTCTGCAGACAGCGCCTGAGGACTCAGCCGGGCAAGCAAAAGGCCTGAAATGCCACTGCCTACCAAGGGGAAGAGGAAGTACTGTCCTGGTGCTCCCTGAGAGGGCAATATCTATGGGAGGCAGGGAGTGCATTGAGGTCTCTTCACCATGGTGGCATGAGTCCAGCCTGGCCCCAGTTTGGAAAGGGAGGTGCAAAGTGTGGTAGCCAGGGTTTGGCCTGGTCCCTGTGCTGTCTCTGACCTCTCGTCACTGGTTCTTCCCACTACAGAAGGAGCCCGGTGTGGCCTGGGTGGGCTCCATGGCCACCAAGCTCTGCAAACTGCTGAAGATAGCACCGCCCACTGTGTGCCAGTCAGCTGTCCAGCTCTTTGAAGATGACATGGTGGAAGTGTGGACACGCTCAGTGCTGAGCCCGTCTGAGGCCTGTGGTCTGCTCCTGGGGTCCACCTGTGGGCACTGGGACATCTTCTCATCTTGGAACATCTCTTTGCCAGCTGTACCAAAGCCTTCCCCACAACCACCCAAGCCCCCAGCCCCAGGCGCCCCCGTCAGTCGCATCCTCTTCCTCACTGACCTGCACTGGGATCACGACTACCTGGAGGGCACAGACCCTGACTGTGAGAATCCGCTGTGTTGCCG